>NC_091957.1:10390594-10475594 GCF_031021105.1 Erythrolamprus reginae
GCCTGGGATAAACATATATCCACCCTAAGATAAAATAAATAGTATAAGGGTGGACTAGGTGAACCATGAGCCGGGGTGGCGCAGCAGGTAGAGTGCTGTACTGCAGGCCATTGAAGCTGACTGTAGATCTGTAGGTCAGCAGTTCAAATCTCATCACCGGCTCAAGGTTGACTCAGCCTTCCATCCTTCCGAGGTGGGTAAAATGAGGACCCGGATTGTGGGGGCAATAGGCTGGCTCTGTTAATAAATGCTATTGCTAACTTGTTGTAAGCTGCCCTCAGTCTAAGGAGAAGGGCAGCATAAAAAAATTGAATAAATAAATAATAAAATAAATGAGGTTTTTTTTCTGCCGTCAATCTTCCATGTTTCTATTGAAATCCTGCCTGTTTGTTTTAACCAATATAAAATAGAGGCTTCAAAGATTCAGGTAGTTTCCAAACACAATAGCTGCAACTGCATAATACCCTTCGTCCGATTCCTGAGTTAACCCATTTTTCTAGGTTTGTATCTCACATACAACTACAAGAATCCACCTCTAACTACAAAGACAAAACATGTGTGTTGGGGACAGCATGACACAACTTCAACCCTTTCGTGCTTGTGATCTCTTAGGCAAGAATTTGGGGGCCTCTGATGTAGCAACACATTTTGTTATTTTCCTTCCGTTGCTCCACCGTGCAGAAAGCGGTGTGTTTGACCACAAACACACACCGGTCAGCTGGGTGCTTGCAGGATGCTGAACCACAAAGATTGCAGCCAAAGTTCAGGGTTGCTTTTTTTTAAAAAAAGCTTTGTCAGGATGCAGCCTCCAGGTTTCCACTGACCCAGATAAGCCTCTTGTTTTAAAGATGCAGTAATTCATCATAGAGGAGACAAGGGTGATGAAATATTTATTTATTATTTATTTATTTGTCAAACAACTATAATATTATACTACATATTAACATAATGGTCAAAGCAATGGAAACTGCACTTTAATGTTTCCAAATGTAAAATAATGCACTTGGGGAAAGGGAATCCTCAATCTGAGTATTGCATTGGCAGTTCTGTGTTAGCAAAAACGTCAGAAGAGAAGGATTTAGGGGTAGTGATTTCTGACAGTCTCAAAATGGGTGAGCAGTGTGGTTGGGCGGTAGGAAAAGCAAGTAGGATGCTTGGCTGCATAGCTAGAGGTATAACAAGCAGGAAGAGGGAGATTGTGATCCCCTTATATAGAGCGCTGGTGAGACCACATTTGGAGTACTGTGTTCAGTTCTGGAGACCTCACCTACAAAAAGATATTGACAAAATTGAACGGGTCCAAAGACGGGCTACAAGAATGGTGGAAGGTCTTAAGCATAAAACGTATCAGGAAAGACTTAATGAACTCAATCTGTATAGTCTGGAGGACAGAAGGAAAAGGGGGGGACATGATCGAAACATTTAAATATGTTAAAGGGTTAAATAAGGTTCAGGAGGGAAGTGTTTTTAATAGGAAAGTGAACACAAGAACGAGGGGACACAATCTGAAGTTAATTGGGGGAAAGATCAAAGGCAACATGAGAAAATATTATTTTACTGAAAGAGTAGTAGAACCTTGGAACAAACTTCCAGCAGACGTGGTTGGTAAATCCACAGTAACTGAATTTAAACATGCCTGGGATAAACATATATCCATCCTAAGATAAAATACAGGAAATAGTATAAGGGCAGACTAGATGGACCATGAGGTCTTTTTCTGCCGTCAGACTTCTATGTTTCTATGTTTCTATAATATAACATAAGTTGAACGTAGTAATAGAAAGGATAATAAGACAGTAGAACAGGGACATCAAGTAGTGAGTTCTATACATCAACTACTCAGTTACTAAAGTCATATTTCCTGCAGTCAAGTTTTAAGTAGTTTACTTTAAGTTTGTATCTGTTGTGTGCTCGTCTGCTGATGTGGTTGAAGTTGAAACAGTCATTGACAGGAAGGACCTTGTAGCAGATGATTTTATGAGCAATGCTTAAGTCGTGTTTAAGGCAACGTACTTTCTAAGCTTTCTAAACATAGAATTGTAAGTCTAGTTGCGTAGGGGATTCTGTTGTGAGTGGAAGAGTGGAGGGCTCTTCTAGTAAAGTATCTGTGGACATTTTCTAGAGTGTTTATGTCTGAAATGCGGTGTGGGTTCCAGACAGATGAGCTGTATTCAAGGATTGGCTTGGTGAAAGTTTTGTGTGCTCTGGTTAGTAGTGTGAGATTACCAGAGCAGAAGCTACGTAGGTATAGATAGTTATATCACTTGGTGCAAAATGTGTGTTTGAATTTCATGTGCCTGCACTACTTTCCAAAACGTTGCAAAATCTCGCGCTGAGCCTTGAGGGCCTGCAAATATTCAACTGGTGGGACAAACAAGCTTTTCTGCTCTCTTTTTCTTTTTGCAGTTACTCGTCTCAAACCACAAGCCAGCCAAACTGGCAATGGTGCCCCCCCATCGTCCCCGGTTATCCGGCGCTCTAGTGAGCCGCAGCTATGCCAGGGGAACGGCGGTAAGAGCGAGCTGTCGGACAGCCCCCATTCGACCCCTTCCCACGGATGCTCCAGGGCTTCCCCTTCTCCGTCCGCCAGTAGCTACAGCGATCCCGACTCAGGACATTACTGCCAGCTTCACCCGCCCTCCCCGGTCCAGTGGGACAGGCCGACGCCCGACAACAAAGTGATGCCCACCAAGAGCTACGTGGAGAGGCTAAAGGGGGACGAATGCCAGCGAGGGTTTGTCCTGAATGGCTCCGAAGGAGAAGCGGGGTCCCGAAAGAGGCTCGAACAGGACATGGTGGGTTTTGTGATCCCGGTGGTGGAACGGATGTCCTCGTTCAACCCCGCCCTCTTCCACTCTTTGCTCATACCGGGCGAAAACAAACCCCTGGAAATGATGGTGCTGAAGAAGATCAAGGAATTGCTGGCCGAAGGAGACGCCAGGACTCTCGCCAAACATATCACCCATGTGGATTGCCTGGTACGCGGAAGGGAGGGCAGCGGGAGGGCGTCAAAGTTGTTCGATAGGAAATGGGGGGGATGCTCTGGTCTAGTCCTTTTCACAGCCAATATAACACTTGTCAGGCAATGCGTTTAGTCGCGTCTCAGCAGGGAGGCGGTGCGATCTGCACATCAGCAGACAATTCACTGTAGTCCTGTTCAGAAAAGACATCGGGTGGGGGAAAAAATCTGTGAGATTGCTAGAGAGAAGAGAGAAGGGAGCGGATGATCCAAGTAAAGAAGAAGAGTTTTTTCTGTCGGATTATCCTGGTATATCACAGTTCCTTTTTGCCTCTAGGCCCAACCCAGGGCCATTTCCAGGCCGTTAATTTATTCATAGCCAACAAACTATATTCTGTACGTATCACATGTTTTTCCTCAATTTTTAAAATGAAGGGAGACTAAGATAGTACTATTTCGGCCTTGTTCTGTCCTCATCAGCTAGCCATACCCTTACTGGGATTTGATCCTGTAGCTACAGGATCAAATCCCACTAAGGGTATGGCTAGCTGATGAGGCCAGAACAAGACCGAAATAGTGCTATCCTAGTCGACAAGTGAGGCACAAGGCGGTCCTGTAAATAATCTGGTCCAATGCCATGTAGGGCTTTACAGGTAATAACCAACACCTTGAATTGCATTCGGAGACCAATCAGCAGCCAGTACAGCTCAAATCTAAGGCCAGATAAGAAATAATTTGCTATTTTAAAAAAAATAGAATCGGATCTGCCCGGGATAGATTGCTCCAGATAAATCATCTTCCAGAAAATTGGAGGGTGACTTTTATTGTAGGGTCTCCAGTAACGGGTTCTAAATCCCGTCACTAACCGGTTCACTAGTGAGTGCGCCATGTGCAGAAGCATCCCAGGCAAGTGGGCAGAGCCTCCCGCCACCACTGCTGCCGGTTCGCAGAAATGGGCCGAACCTACCGCTCAGGGTTTCCGTCCCTATTGGGGCGCGAAAGTTAATTTCATCCCTACCTCCAGTAGTGGGTTCCTACCGGTACGGATAATTGTGTCTTTGGTGTGCGTGCATGCGAACAAGATTTTGCTTCTGCGCATGTGCGTGATTTCTGTGATTTTCGGTATTTTGGTGATTTCGGTATTATTTGGTACAAGTTTTTTCTCCTAAAAGAGGGTGGAAATGTCGATGCGTCTTATACAGTACACCAAATACAGCCATTTTTTGGCTTTCCGAAATCCCACCCCTGCGTCCCTTTTTTTTTTTTTTTTGCAAAAAATGGGCCCATGGTTTGCAAAACAGGGTGCGCAGAGGGTTTGGGAGACCTGCAGAGTACTTCCAGAGTCTGGGGAGGACTGCATCTTATACACCGCTATCTTATTGTCCGAAAAATACAGTACGTTGGGGAATCCCTTAAAGCTGCATAGCGACTCTGATTTGGGTCACTAGAACAGAGCATGCCTTGCAGAAGAAACTTTCATTTTTTTTGCTGAAGCAATTTTTTTTCTCGATACGCGTCCTCCTGTCAGTTATGAAACAACGAAAAGGCGAGATAGGAAAGCGAACTGATTACAGCCATTAGGAATCCCCGTTTTCCCGCTGTTTCCACCCATCTCTCCATTCAAGGACTGGAGAAGAATAAACCACTTCGTCCTCTTTGTTGCAGGTTGCTAGGATACTGGGGGTTACCAAGGAGATGCAGAGGCTCATGGGAGTCAGCTCAGGGATGGAGCTCCTTACCCTGCCCCACGGACATCAGCTTCGGCTGGATTTGTTGGAAAGGTAAGCGCTGACAAAGCAAAAAATTAAAAAAAGAGGTGAGACGTGATGGAGAAGCGGCGGGCGAGTGGGGAAAAGATCTGCAAAGTTTGTCGCCACCGTCTAAGATGGAGAATTTGAACGGAGCTTGCTTGCAAGTTTCTAGTCCTCGGAGAGGGGCGGCATACAAATCTAATAAATTATTATTATTATTATTATTATTATTATTATTATTATTATTATTATTACTTGAAGTGCTTGAAAACACCCCAGCTGTTGCCGCTAAAGCAAGACCTGATCGCAGCTTCTTCCTTGTTCCGCCGCAGGTTCCACACCATGACCATCATGATCGCGGTGGATATTTTGGGGTGCACAGGCAGCATGGAGGAGCGAGCCTCTCTCCTCCACAAGACCATCCAGCTGGCGGCCGAGCTGAAGAGCACCATGGGCAACATGTACAGCTTTGCCGCCGTGATGAACGCGCTGGAAATGACCCAGGTATGCTGTCAGGGGCAGCCCAGGAGAAAAGCTTCCCAAGAAATCATGTGAAGTGTTAATACCACTTTAAAAGGCCTTGGTAAGGCCGCACGTGGAATACTGCATCCAGTTTTGGTTGCCACGATGCAAAAAGGATGTTGAGACTCTAGAAAAAGCGCAGAGGAGAACAACAAAGTTGATTAGGGGACTGGAGACTAAAACATATGAAGAAGGGCTGCAGGAACTGGGCATGGCTAGTTTAATAGCCAATCCGAGTCTTCGGAGAGGGGCGGCATGCAAATCTAATAAATTGTTGTTATTGTTGTTGTTATTATTATTAATGACAAGAAGTACCAGGGGAGACATGATAACAGAGACATGTGAAAAAGCAATTGCTTCCTGCGCATGTGCAGAACCAAAACCCGTTGTGACACGCATACATAAGACAACCGAAGCTGCGCATGCAGCTCAGTGTTCGCTACTGGTACGCCATCCTCTGCCGTTCCGGTAGCAACCCACTACTGGTTGTACCATGTCAGGTTATTTATTTTATTTTATTTATTTATTCATTTGTCCAATACACAAATACATAGGAAGAAAAATAGACATGTAGTAATATATACAGTATAAGGGTAAAAGTGAACTTAGAGGAGAGGCTATATGAAAGAAAGAGAATATATATGATAAATGAGAGAAAGGAAAGACAATTGGACAGGGGACGAAAGGCACACCAGTGCACTTATGTACGCATCTTACTGGCCTCTTAGGAACCTAGAGAGGTCAATCGTGGAGAGTCTAAGGGAGAAATGTTGGGGGTTAGGGGTTGACACAATTGAGTCCAGTAATGAGTTCCACACTTTGATAACTCAATTGTTGAAATCATATTTTTTACAGTCAGGTTTGGAGCGGTTTGTATTAAGTTTGAATCTGTTGCGTGCTCTTGTGTTGTTGCGGTTGAAGCTGAAGTAGTCATTGACCGGTAGGACGTTGCAGCATATGATCTTGTGGGCAATACTCAAATCGTGTTTTAGGCGCCGTAGTTCTAGGCTTTCTAGGCCCAGGATTGTTAGTCTATTTTTGTAGGATATTCTGTTTCGAGTGGAGGAGTGAAGGGCTTTTCTGGTGAAATATCTTTGGACATTTTCAAGGGTGTTGATGTCTGAGATGTGGTATGGGTTCCAGACAGATGAGCAGTAGTCTAGGATGGGTCTGGCAAAAGTTTTGTAGGCTCTTGTGAGTAGTGTGAGGTTGAGCAGAAGCTGCGTAGGATCAGGTTAACAACTCTAGAAGCTTTTTTGGCGATATTGTTGCAGTGGGCTTTAGCACTTAGGTCATTTGATATTAGTGTTCCAGGTTAGTGTCATTGACCCCACGACTGGCAATTTCCACTTATTCTTCTGCCCTTCAGATCTCCCGCCTGGAGCAAACCTGGATGGTTTTACGCCAGCGTTACACAGAGGGTGCCATTCTGTACGAGAAGAAGCTGAAGCCATTTTTAAAGAGCCTCAACGAAGGAAAAGGTGAGCCGGGCAGCCTTGTTGCGCACAGATTTTGATAAATGCACTCCATTCTTCAAGGAGTGTGAAGAATTTATTTGGAAGGAGTACAAGTTTTACACTTCATCACTGTGCCCCTTTAATTGCGTAAACACATGTTCATTCCCTTGTTTTCAATGATCAATTAGAGTCTTTTTATCTATCTATATAAAATATGGATAGGCCTTAATTCACACTGGAGAAAGTGGGATGGGAATGGAATTGAGGTATCTTCCAGAGCTTGGTCAGTTGAAATGCAATTATCGCAATCTGCTCTGTCTTGTCTAACCAGTGGCTTTAGGACTTGCTAACATAGTTATAAATTTTGGGAAAAGTTGCAACTGGGAACAATTTAGGGAGGGGAAAGAAACATTTGTATCTGAAGAGGAGAATGTGTAGCAATAACTAAGGAGAAGTATTAAGAAGTTCTCATCCACGTTCTGTCCATCTCTTAGTTCTGGTTTCTACAAATCGGTGTTGTTTTGATATTTTAATTTATTTTTCTACTTGTTTTGCAAGGCGCGCAGAATCTATAAGGTAAAGATGGGTGGCATAAAAATTTAATAAATAAAAATAGAATGTGTATCCCGCCTCCAAACCAGTATTATGCATGAAGCGGGCCAGGAGGAGACAATGCAGTGGTTCTCAATCTTTGTAATGCGGCGACCCCTTAATACACTTCCTCCTGTTGTGGTGACCCCCAACAATAAGTCTAGCGCCAATTCTCCCAGCAGAGCTTTAAGCTGATTGGCAGGAAGGCCAGAGGGAAACTCCCACTGTAAATGCCTGGTTGGTTGGATTGTAAAAATAGGTTCCAAGGCACCAGAATAGAAGCTTTAGTTCCTAACACCATGGGAAAAGGTATCTTTTCCCATGTGGTCTTAGACGACTCCTGTGAAATGGTCATTCCACCTCCAGAGGGGTCCCCACCCCCGGGTTGAGAACTACTGCACACCCCAAATTTTTATCCAGAAAGTTCCAAAGACCTTCTAAATTTTTGAGAAGCAGAAGCTCACATGGGGGAAGCTGACCCTGAAGAACAGCTGCATTGCTTAGACAACCCCATTGCTGTGGCCTGCAAGTGGTCAGTGGAGCTGATGGCAGATTCGGACAGTGAGGAAGATTGTGGGAGAACAGGGGCCAGTCCTGGAATCTGGGGAAGGCTCTATGTCCGAGGCAGAGAAGAAGCCAGGGCCATCTGTCAGTTATCAGCTGCCTTTGGAGTCAGACATCAGTGAGGCAGATGAACAGCTGGAGCTCTGTGCTGCCAGACGAAGGGAACAGCTGAGGAACAAGGGTCAACTTGGGAGTCAGGCCACAGGTGGACAATGAATGCCTCCTCCCATAGAGAATAAAAGAAGAGCGAAAGGGGAGGGGAGTGTTTGCAGGAGACAACTAATTCTCTTAATTGGTTCGTGACTCTCAAAGACTCCTCGCCAAGTTTTGGAAGATGTCGGCCTGGCAGCTCTCCCAGCCAGATAAGGTCGGTGACTGTAAATTCACCCTTGAAAGATTTCGCTGGATGAGAATGAGAAGAATTCATAGTAACTTAATCAAAAAGGTGTTTTTGTTGAGAAAAGTCATCTGCTTCATAGTTTGTGGATTCCTAGTGAGAACGCCCATCTCTTTCTCCTTCCAGAAGGTCCACCCTTATCGAATACCACCTTTCCTCACATTGTGCCCCTCATTACTCTTCTGGAAAGAGACACGGCGCTGCCAGACCACCCTGAACCCTGGGAGAACCTGGACAACAGTGTGGAGGTAGTTATGGCCCATCTGGAGGCAGCGCGCACGGTGGCTCACCATGGGGGACTGTACCACACCAACGCGGAAGTGAAGCTGCAAGGTAGGCGATATGGGCTGAAGCCCAGCTCAGAGGTGTGGGAATTACTGTATTTTTTCGGACTATAAGACACACCTGTGTATAAAACGCACTGGGATTTCAAAGCGGTAAGAAAGAAAGAAAAGTTTTTGTCCTCTCCAGCTCCAGAAGCACTCTGACCTTCCAAACTCTCTGTGTAGCCCCCCCCCCCTTTTTTTTTTTTTTTGCAAAAACAGACCTGTTTTCCATCCATTTTTTGTAAAAATAGGGTAGGCAGAGTATTTGGAAGGCCTGCAGAGAGTTCCTGGAGGCTGGGGCAAGGCAAAATTTCCCCCATTTTTGCAAAAAATGAGCCTTTTCCATCTGTCTTTTGCAAAAATTAGGTGGGCAGAAGGTTGGGAGGTCCGCAGAGAGCTCCTGAGGGCTGGGGGGAGGCTGGGGGAAGGTTTTTTGTGAAAAATGTACTGTTTTTCATCCATTTTTTTGCAAAAGGGTTTCGAAGGCCTGCAGAGAGTTCCTAGGGGCTGGGGGAAGGCAAAAACACCCCCATTTTTGCAAAAAGTAGCCTGTTTTTGGCCCATTTCTTTGCAAAAATGGAGGTGTTCTTGCATGCCCCAGCCCCCAGGAGCACGCTTCAGGCCTCACAATTTTTGCTAAAAATGCACCCATTTTTCACAAATTGGGATATGGGGTGAGGCTTCTGGAGGCCAAAAATGGCTGGTTTTGGTGTATAAGATGCACTGACATTTCCACTCTCTGAAAAATATGGTAAGTCTGTGAGTCATAAAGGAACAGGGCACTGATGGTAGAGAGAAAGAAAGAAAAGAGGGGAGAAGTCCTAGAAGAGGTAGCTGGGCAGTTTTGAGCAACTAGAGATAACAAAAGCCCCTGCTCATTGTTAGAGAAGAAGCAAAAATAACCAAAATATGGGGCGTTTCATAGAAAGCGGGAGCGTTGCAAGATGGACATGGGAAAGATTTGGTTTTCATGGCTGTTAAGAAAATGTCTCAAACTGTAATCAATTTGGCGGGATTTCACAATCGCTAACTTTTATCTGATTTGATATATTTATGGCCCAAAGTCATCTTCGCTGCAAGAAGGATGGCGAATCAGCTCAATAAATAACTTTGATTTTGTAGCTCAGCCTAAAAAAAAGTTCATGCGAGAAATAAGAGAGCATGGCTGCGTCCAGATTCCCAGAAAAGGAGCAAAGCAGAGAAAAGATTGACAAAAAGTTTGAAAGGGGAAAAAATGTTTGGAAGAGATGACTGTTGGCCGCTAGAGGGCATGTGTTTGTCACTTAGCCTATTCAACTAGCGTGCTAGATCTCTTCTGTGTATCAAGAAATAAGGATGTCCTCTTTTCAGAAATCACCCATACATTTAGATGATGAAAATGAACAAAAAATAAAAAAACGTAAACTCGTCCAGCTGGGCAAGATTTTAATTGTATTCTTGTCTCCCCTGCAGGATTCCAACCACAAGCGGAGCTTCTGGAGGTATTTAGCACCGAATTTCAGCTCCGGCTCTTGTGGGGGAGTCGGGGGGCTGAAAGCAGCCAGAGCGAGCGCTACGAGAAGTTTAACAAGGTCCTCACCGCCCTTTCCCACAAATTGGAGCCAGCAGTGCGTTCGAGCGAGCTGTAGCTGGACAACAATGGGGGGGGGGGATTGCAACCAATGCATCTGCAGCTTGCTTTCCGGCAATGTGTGCGTGTGTGTGTGTGTCTCAAGCAATGGGACTGTTTGACTGAACGGGAAGCATCTGAGCCTCTCCCCCAAAGGGCCTTTCCAGCATGAAATACTGACAATCACAGGGTTGACTTTGTTCCTGCAAAACTTGACGACGAGCGCGTTCCTCCAGATCACGGCTGATCTTGCAAACCAAGATGCACTGGGCCAAGCATGTTAGATATCAACCGTGCAGATTTGTATTGAAGATCCGCAGTGTGGTTCATGAGAGAGGCAAAACTTCCTTGACTTAAAATTCATTATTGATTCATAGCCAGTTTCATGCCTAGGTTTGGTTGGTGCCTCGCGGTGGGGTTTGAAACCAAAAATGGAAGAATCTTCTCTCTGGCTCCTTCTATTACTTTTAGGTTCCCCTATTTTCTTGTCCATCATCACCATGGAGTAGAATAGTTTCCACCAGCTTTGGGGGCCCAGAATGGGTTTGTTTAGTTCTCCAAAACCTCAGAAGGACCTGGGTGACAAAGGCACACCCACCAACAGCAAGACAACTCCGAAATTTAACTTTTCTATTTTCATGGGCATCTCTGATCTTCACTACCATTCAGTCTACACCCAACTTGATCCATCAAGCATAAACTGTCCAGCGTAGCCCCATGACAAGATAGATAGTAAATAAATTTAATAATAATTTAAAAATCAGGTAAAGTTAGGCCACTGCCATTTTCCTTTTCAGATATTGAAAGCCTCCAATTTCAGTCCTTTCATTGATGCCAAGTAATATTCTTTTATTTTCTTAAGGCCTTTTTTTTTTGCTTTCCTTCTGAACGAAGGTTTTTTTTTGTAAATTAAAAAAAAATCCATATGGGGTGTATATGTACCTATAAATATATATATATACATATGTATTCAGATCTCGTGTGTAAATAATTGACATTGTTCTTTTTGGGTCTTGTAAATGAATGTAAGATACAATGGAGTGTGTTTCCTCAATTCTTGCATACAATAAACTTTTATGCTTTTTTTCTTCACGAAGAGTTTGTGGTGGATTTAAACATACTTTCTCACTGCTGCGTTTGTCTTTTTTCAAATGAGCTATAAAAAGTTATTTTGGGAAGAACGGAACAGTGCGTATTTTTAAACAAGAACAGATTGGAAAGCGCAACTGAGGCATATGGAGATCATTGTCTCCAATAAGATCAAGGATACGTTGTTTTATTACTGTATATCCTGCTTTTTTGGACATTAAACCCTTTTTATATCCTAAAAAAATATATTTTAATTCCCCCAACCACCGAAACTCATTCCACCCCACATTTTTATTTCCTTTCCTCTGCTTTAAAATGTGTTTTTTTCCCCCACCTTCAAATTTTAGTTCTTCCTCACACTATGTCCTTTTCCCCATCAGAAACCATTTTATTTTTAACCATATATACTTTAAGAAGAGTTTGAAAAAAAACCAGAATTATATTTATTGGGTATTTTTAATTTAAAAAATGGAAAAAGAGGTAAGATACTTAGTTATACACATATTAACAGCTGCCAGGATAGCACATGCCCAACAATGAAAAATGGATAAAGCACCGGAAGAAAATATAGTACAGTAATTAAAAAAAATATTGGACTGTGCGGAGATGGACAGATTATCCAAAAAATTAGAGGGAAAGGAAGATTCAGATTATTATAAAATATGGGCAAACTTTTAGGAAAGAGCAGCGAAGAAATAAATAAAAATTCAAGCAAAGCATCACGTCAAATAAAAGAATTAAAGAATTAATACTATTTGAAAGAAGCAAAACTCTCTGATCGAACACTCAAAAAAAAGTGGGGAAACTTTTGTTTCCCAAATGTTGTATGTATATGTTTTGTGTATGTCTTTTTTGTTATATTTGAAAAAAACAAATAAATTTTATTTAAAAAAAGAAAAAAAAGAAACCATTTTATTTATTTTATTTTATACTTATTAAAATAATATATTTATTTTATTTTATATCTTCCCCCTCAGAAACCATTTTATTACTTTATTTTATTTCATATATTTATTATAAAATATTTTTTATCTTTCCCCCTCAGAAGCCATTTTATTTCTTATTTTATATTTATTATAAAATAATAAATATTTTTACTTTATTTTTTATCTTTTCCCGCTCAGAAGCCGTTTTATTTATTTCTTATTTGATTTTATATTTATTATAAAATAATAAATATATTACAGTATTTATTTTTTATCTTTCCCCCTTCAGAAACCGTTTTATTCCCGCTATTTGTTTGAAAGGGGGGAGAAACGGAGAGGCGGAGCCTTAAATACCTGCCCCGTAAAGCCCCGCCCCCTGAAGTCCCAACCCCTCGCTCAGTGGCGTAGCAGAAGCGGGGGATTTCATTCGCTCCCCGCCTACGAGCACGAGCCAGGCCGCGGGGCAGGCCGGGATTGGGCCGCCGCACGAGGAGACGCGGGAACACGCTTCCCGACCCTCTGGCGGGCGAAAAGCCAAAGCATGGAGAGGGGCGGGGGCGCCTTCGCGGGAACGCGGCTGCCGCTCGTAGCGCTGCTGCTGCTGCTGCCTCTGCCGGGGTTGATGCTCTCGACCGCCCCCTGGGGGCCGAGCGCCTGGCATTGCAGCCTCTCGGCGTCCTGCGAATGCGAATTCTTACCGGATTTAACGGGTGAGAGGCTGCAGCGGGGTGTAAAGGTGGGAACGTCCGCTAGGGGGAGGCGGGTTCGAGTTCTACGCATCCCTCCCCGTCCAACTAGCAACCCTGCTAATTAGGCTGGGATTAATAGAACAGCAACGAAAAGATCAGCAATTTTTAAAACATAATCAAGTTTAGTATTCTACCATTCTAATTGCACCTGTCCTACCTTATAGAGTTGTTGTGAGATCCAAAGTGGTTCAATTTATGGGCTCTCTTTTTTGGGCGGTGGGCGGGGTGTCCAGTCCTAATTTTTAAAGCCCTGGATCCGGCAGGAAGGGCAAAGGAAGGACGTTTGGGGCACAGAAATAGCAGGAAGCGTGGCACCCGTGTCAGGGGCATTGGCAGATGACCTTTGGACATGCCATGCAGATTTTTAATAGCAATAGCATTTAGACTTATATACCGCTTCACGGTGATGATACAGCCCTCTCTAAGCTGTTTACAGAATCAGCATAATTGCCCCCAATAATCTGGGCCCTCAGTGTTGGTAATGACCTTTAAAGCCCTACATGGCATTGGACCAGAATACATCCGGAACTGCCTTCCACTGCACAAATCCCAGCGGCCGATAAGGACCCACAGAGTTGGCCTTCTCCGGGTCCCGTCGACCAAACAATGTCGTTTGGCGGGCCCCAGGGGAAGAGCCTTCTCTGTGGCGGCCCCGACCCACTGGAATCAACTCCCCCCCCGGAGATTAGAACAGCCTCCACCCTCCTTGTCTTTCGCAAATTACTCAAGACCCACCGTTATCGCCAGGCATGGGGGAACTGAGACACCTCCCCCAGGCTTTTATATTTTATGTTTGGTATGTATGTGTTGTATGGTTTTAAATCGTTGGAGTTTTAGATATGTTTTATTTTATTATTAGATTTGTCTCACTGTTGTATTGTTTTTGTATTACTGTTGTGAGCCGCCCCGAGTCTTCGGAGAGGGGCAGCATACAAATCTAATAAATAATAATAATTTGACCCACCTCGGAAGGGTGGAAGGTTGAGTCAACTTTGAGCCGGTGGTGAGATTTGAACTGCTGAACCGCAGCTAGCAGTTAGATGAAGTAATGTGCAGTGCTACACTCTAACCACTGCACCACCCTGGCTCGAAAGAAAAGGAAGGAAAGAAAGAAAGAAAGAAAGAAAGAAAGAAAGAAAGAAAGAAAGACCTTTACAAGCATAAAGAATGAACTTAGATGAATGAAAGAAAGAAAGAAAGAAAGAAAGAAAGAAGGAGGGAAGGAAGGCAATAGCAATAGTAATAGCATTTAGACATATACCCTGTTTCCCCGATAGTAAGACACCCCCGATTGTAAGACGTATCGGAGGTTTCAGGGGGGTCGGCTAATATAAGCCGTACCCCGAAAGTAAGACATATGTCTTACTTTCGGGGAAACACCGGGGTATTGCCGGGAGGGGGGAGCCCGATGACGTCGCTTCCAAGCTCCCCGCGCGCCCCTCGCCTTCGGCTCGCTGCGGCGCCACCGCCTCTTCCCCGGCTTGGCAAAGCGAAGGACGGCGCTGGTCCGAAGTGAGCCGAGCGGGCGGCGGCTTGCAGCGAAGGCGCTCGTCCCAGCAACCGAGTCCTGCCGAGGCTCGGCTGCAAGCGGCCAGCGAGGCCGACCGGCTCCGAGGCAAGCGGCCGGAGCTGCGCCCTCCTTCGCCCGCCTCCTTTCCGGCAGGCAGGTGGGGCTGCCCAACTGCGCAGAGCGGCTCCTCCCCTCCAGACACACGCTTCCCTGACACGCGTCTTCGGCTCCACGCGTGCACGCCGCTTGGAGCCCTGAGGTTGAACTTGGAAAAGGGCTCACGAGACTCCTGTCCCGCGGCTGCCCTTCTGGACTCTGGGGAGATGCCTTCGGGAACGCGACCCTTTCAATTTTTTTCCAATGTAAGACATACCCCGAAAGTAAGACGTAGTGGGGCTTTTGGGGGTAAAAAGAAAGTAAGACACTGTCTTACTTTCGGGGAAACACGGTATTACTTCATGGTGCTTTGACAGCCCTCTAAGCAGTTTACAGAATCAGCATAATTGCTCCCAATTACAGCATGCATAAGTGCACCAGTGTGCTACTGTCCCTGCCCTAAATTTCTCCCTTATTAGTACCAATATCATATATATAAACAGTGTTATTTCTCTGTATACTACCGATACACACTTGACAAAAATAAATAAAATAAAAGAATCTGGGTGTCCATTTGACCCACCTCGGTGGGTCTGAACTGCCCACATTGGTGAGGTTTGAACTGCCGAACTACAGTTAGCAGTGAGCTGAAAGTAGCCTGCAGTGCTGCACTCTAACAACTGTGCCACTCTGGCTCTTTGTCTTTAGGACAGTGATTCTCAGCCTGGGGGTCGGGACCCCTTTGGGGGTCGAACAACTGTTTCACAGAGGGTTGTCTAAGACCATAGGAAAAGACAAATTTCCCATAGTGTTAGTAGCTAATGCTTCTATTCTGGCGCCTGGGAACATATTTTTTACAATCGGACCAATCAGGCGTTGACAGTGGGCGTGTCCCTCTGACCTTCCTGCCAATCAGCTTAAAGCTGTTGGGAAAATTGGCGCTCGACTTATGGTTGGGGGTCACCACAACATAAGGAATTATATTAAGGGATCGTGGAATTAGAAAGGTGGGGAACCATTGCTTTAAGACAAAGGTGAAGTCCGACACACACATACACCTTGTGTTGGCCAACGTGCCAGAGAACCTCACCTTCTCAAGCCCTTTTTTTGTCTTTCCCTTCCAGGCCTCGAGTGCGAGTTAGCTCTGCGCCTTGTGGGACAGCCTCTTGCCCGCCAGCTGGTCCTCCAAGGCCTGGAGGACTTCGTGCTGGACCCTGAGCCCACCAAGCCGCTGGTCCTGTCCTTCCACGGTTCGACGGGCACTGGGAAGACTTACCTGACGTCCCTCCTTGCTCGGCACCTCTTCCGGATGGGCCTCCGGACCCCTTACGTCCACCGATTCTCCCCGCTGGTTCATTTTCCTCACGCTGACCAACTCCAGCAATACAAGGTAATGGAAGTTGGGGGGGGGGGAGTCCGTTTCCCCCCTCCCAAACCGCTTGCGAACTTTTTCCCCCTGCTTCTGCGGCCACGGGGTGGACACAACAGCCTTGCGGGGCGGTATGTTGGACCTTCGGATACTCAGCTTTTGTAATAAATGTTTGGCTTATTCAGATTTATTTATTTTATTTTTATTTATTCATTTGTCCAATACACAAATACATAGGAAGAAAAATAGACATGTAGTAATATATATAAGGGTAAAGTGAACTTAGAGGAGAGGATATATGAAAGGAAGAGAATATATATGATAGGTGAAAGAAAGGAAAGACAATTGGACAGGGGACGAAAGGCACACCAGTGCACTTATGTACGCCCCTTACTGGCCTCTTAGGAACCTGGAGAGATCAATCATGGAGAGTCTAAGGGAGAAATGTTGGGGTTAGGGGTTGACACAATTGAGTCCAGTAATGAGTTCCACGCTTCGATGACTTGATTGTTGAAATCATATTTTTTACAGTCAAGTTTGGAGCGGTTCGTATTAAGTTTGAATCTGTTGCGTGCTCTTGTGTTGTTGCGGTTGAAGCTGAAGTAGTCATTGACCAGTAGGACGTTGCAGCATATGATCTTGTGGGCAATACTCAAATCGTGTTTTAGGCTCCATAGTTCTAAGCTTTCTAGGCCCAGGATTGTTAGTCTATTTTCGTAGGATATTCTGTTTCGAGTGGAGGAGTGAAGGGCTCTTCTGGTGAAATATCTTTGGACATTTTCAAGCGTGTTGATGTCCGAGATGTGGTATGGGTTCCAGACAGATGAGCAGTAGTCTAGGATGGGTCTGGCAAAAGTTTTATAGGCTCTTGTGAGTAGTGTGAGATTGCCTGAGCAGAAGCTTCGTAGGATCAGGTTAACAACTCTAGAAGCTTTTTTGGCAGTCAGCTTTACTGATATTGATTTAGGGCAGTAAAGAGAGTTTCCTGAACAAAATTGTAGACAAGCTGTCTCAGTTCTCTTTAAAACAGAGCTCTTATAAAATTGAACATTAAGTAATATGCTAATTTACACTTCCAAACTTTGAATGTCGATCAAGTGATCAAAATAACAACAACAACAACAACAACAATAATAATAATAATAATGGACAGTTTTTGGAGAAGATTGAAGGCAAAGTGGGTAAAGAAAAGACCTGGTCATGGCTTACAAGTGGAACACTCAAAAAGGAGACAGAAGGACTAATACTGGCGGCACAAGAACAGGCCATTAGAACAAATGTTGTCAAAGCCAGAATTGAAAAATCAACAGACGATCCAAAGTGCAGACTCTGTAAAGAAACAGATGAAACAATCGATCACATACTCAGCTGCTGCAAAAAGATCGCACAAACTGACTACAAGCATAGACATGATGCTGTGGCACAGATGATCCACTGGAACTTGTGCCGGAACTACCATTTACCAGTGGCAAAGAACTGGTGGGATCATAAGCCCGAAAAAGTGGTCAAAAATGAGCAAGCAAAACTACTGTGGGACTTCCGACTTCAGACTGACCGAATTCTGAAGCATAACACACCAGACATTGTGATCGTGGAGAAAAAGAAAGCATGGATCATCGACATTGCAATCCCAGGAGACAGCAGAATTGAGGAGAAGCAGCTAGAGAAATTAGTGAAATACGAAGATCTAAAAATCAAGCTGCAACGACTCTGTCATAAGCCCGTGAAAGTGATCCCAGTGGTACTTGGCACGCTGGGCGCAGTGCCAAAGGATCTCAGCGGACATTTAAAAACCATCGGAATTGACAAAATCTCCACCTGTCAATTGCAAAAGGCCGCTTTACTAGGATCGGCAAACATAATTCGCCGCTACATCACGCAGTCCTAGGTGCTTGGGAAGCGCCCGACTGGTGATGAAATACGAAATCCAGCATAGTGATCTCGTTTGCTGTGTTGTACTGACATAATAATAATAATAATAATAATAATAATAATAATAATAATAATAATAATAATAATAATAATAATAATAATAATTTTATTGTCATTGTCAAAACAACAAATTGTCATTGGCAACAAGAGTCGTGTGACATCCAGAGACCAGTCCCACCATACATAAAATTTAAAAATAGAATAAAAAATAGAATAAAATGTCCCACCCACTACAAAGGTCGGAACTGTGAAAAATGGTTGCAAGTTGCTTCTGTCGGTGGCGTCGCATCTTTGGAACGGTCACTAAATGAACTGTTGTAAGTCGAGGACTATTGTAATGGCAAAAAAAGTTGTATGTCACAGACTGCTTAATAGCCCTGACAACAACTTTTAAAAGTCAGGGCTGGAAGGGAGAAGCCTTATAAGTGTAGGTCAGCTTCCCTTGAGTGTGGATGATGGGATCGGGAGTCTCCCCGCTTTGCTCATATCCTAATAGGTGGTGTGTGAGCGTGCCTTTTTTTTTTTTTTCCCCGGAATCCTTTTCCAGCATCAATTTTTTCTTCTCTTTTTTTTCCCCTTTTATTTTTTTCCCCCTTCTGGGTTTAGAATGATCTGAGAAGCTGGATCGAGGGAAATCTCACCCAGTGTAGCCGATCCCTTTTTCTCTTCGACGAGATGGAGGATCTGCAGCCGGGCTTGATCGACGTGGTTGCTCCCTTCCTGGGATCTTCCTGGGTTGTCTTCGGAACCAACTATCGGAAAGCCATCTTCGTCTTTATCAGGTAACGAAAGGGGTTATACGCAAAGCTGGGGAATATGGGAGAAGCCAGTTCAGTCATTCAATCCGAACAGAGCGGGAATGGGACCTTGGAGGTCTTCTAGTCCAACCCCCTACTCAAGTAGGAAAGCCGATGTTAATGTATGAGCAGAGTAATCGTTGTTTACCAAGGTTGTGCATGCACAGAAATGTTTAGATTGAGTTAGAAACATAGAAACATAGAAGACTGATGGCAGAAAAAGACCTCATGGTCCATCTAGTCTGCCCTTATACTATTTCCTGTATTTTATCTTACAATAGATATATGTTTATCCCAGGCATGTTTAAATTCAGTTACTGTGGATTTACCAACCACGTCTGCTGGAAGTTTGTTCCAAGGATCTACTACTCCTTCAGTAAAATAATATTTTCTCATGTTGCTTTTGATCTTTCCCCCAACTAACTTCAGATTGTGTCCCCTTGTTCTTGTGTTCACTTTCCTATTAAAAACACTTCCCTCCTGAACCTTATTTAACCCTTTAACATATTTAAAGGAGAGCGGCTGTGGGGAGGGTGGGGCCGTTGCCTCCTCTCCCCGGCTCAAGCAAAGACGCCAGCCAACTGCTCCTCCTCCTCCGAGGAAAAGGCTCGTTTCTCTCTCTCTCGCTCTCCTGCCGCTACAAGGAGTTTAAATTTATTTTTAAAATACCGGTACTTAAATAAATAATTATGCTGTCGGCGAGGGTTCTTCTTTCTTTCCTCTTCCTCCTTTTCCTCTGCGGCTGCAGGCTACTCTGGATCTCCTCCTCCTCCATTCCCTGCTGCCCTCCCAAGTGGATCTCCTTAGCAAATCTTGAGCTTCTGTCTTCTCGCAAGTGCCTCCTCTCCCCGGCTCAAGCAAAGGCGCCAGCCAACCACTCAAACGGCGCGCAAGAGGGGGAAAATGGGAAGCCGGTGAGGTGGGGGAGGGGTGAGAAGACAGAAGCACGAATCCACCTCCCCCCCACTGGCTTCCCATTGCGTTTTTCCCTTCTTGCATGCCGTCGGAGCTGTGGGAGGGGTGGGGCAGGTGCCTCCTCTTCCCGGCTCAAGTAAAGGCACCAGCCAACCATAGCCCCAAGAGCTCCGGCATCGTTGGAGCTGCAGAGGATGTAAAAGTGTGACCTCCACAGCCCAGTCCCTGCGTCTAGCCTTCCCAAAGGCACCCCCGAAGCTGCCTCAGCAGGCACCTGCAATAGCTCCCTCCCCCGCCCAAGCCAGAAATGTCTGCCGGGCTCCCGCGGGGCGCCCTCTTGTGGTGATTCGGCGCCCTCTTGTGGTGACCCGAGTATAAGCCGAGGTCGGGTTTTTCAGCCCATTTTTGGGGCTGAAAAACTCGGCTTATACTCGAGTATATACGGTATATAATCTGTGCTTGTACCTTTGGTTCTTTCCTGCCCGGGTGTCAAACCTTGGCAGGAAAAGCCCGCTAGGCTTCAGTTGGCTCTCCCTTTGACCGTCCTAGCAATACAGGAGCGGAAGAGATTAACCGGATCGCTTTGGAGCTATGGAGAGACCGCAGAGACCGCGAGGAGATCAGTCGTCAGGATGTGGAAGCGGCCATTTTGGACGCCATTTCTAAAGACCCACAAAGTGAGTACGTCAACTCAGGCAGGAAGAAAAAAGATTAGAATTTTTTGCCTCACATGTGTTGTGGTTGGCTCTGGCCCAGCTCCTGCCCCAGGGAATGTGGAGGTGGATGCAGGGGAAACTTCAACATGTCACAGGCCTGTGATTGACTGCCTGGGCTGTGTGCCAAGCCCTCCTCTGCCGAGTCACTCCCACCTTCTTCTTCGTCCGAGGAAACTAAACTCTGAACTGATTCTGTCGGCAATAACACAGGCCTGTGACATGTTGAAGTTTCCCCTGCATCCACCTCCCCATTCCCTGGGGCAGGAGCTGGGCCAGAGCCAACCACAACACATATGCAAGGTATTTTTGCTGATAATGAATAGGAAAGGAGGCTACTAAAGATCTATTTCGGGCTTATTTGTCCTTATCTGTTAGGCACACCCTTACTGGGATTTGAACCTACATATATATGAATATATATATGAATGTATGTATGTATGTATATATGTGAACCTATGCATATTGAATATATATAACATATTTTTGCTGATAATGAAAAGGAAGTGATATATATATATATATATCACTATATTTGTTTTCGTAGATTTTCATGGGTACACGTATGATGGTCTTGGCATATTCGGGTTTCTTCCCGTGTAGGATTTGGAAATTTCTGGCGACATTTCAACGAGGTCCCACTCGTCATCTTCAGGCTGATGCCTCTGTCCTTGTTCTAGGGCGAACACAGGGAGACCTGAGCTGCCTTCCTTCTATAAATACTGGTGGCTGGGTGTGGTTTGATGGCTCAGCAATTGCCTGCTGTGTAGAAACTTCCTAGTGAGTCAGTGGGGTAACACCTGGAGTCGTTGATGTAACTGAGGTATGCTGATTAGTTAATGATTGTGGATGAGGGCTGGTTTCCAGATGTCTGGTAGGCGGGAGGTATCATCCCACTTGTTCATATTTTGGGGATGTTTTTCTATCTCGATGGATAATCATGGAAGCCATCGAGATAGAAAAACATCCCCAAAATATGAACAAGCGGGATGATACCTCCCGTCTACCAGACATCTGGAAACCAGCCCTCATTAACAAATGTATCCCAGCCATAGAAACTGAAACCAGACTCAGAACACACATTGCAAAACAATCAAGTAGCCTGAAAGCTCCAACTACTCAGGATATCACACCTAATCCACAATCATTAACTAATCCGCACACCTCAGTTACATCAACGACCCCAGGTGTTACACCACTGACTCACCAGGAAGTTTCTACACAGCAGGCAATTGCTGAGCCATCAAACCACACCCAGCCACCAGTATTTATAGAAGGAAGGCAGCTCAGGTCTCGCTGTATTCGCCCTAGAACAAGGACAGAGGCACCAGCCTGAAGATGACGAGTGGGACCTCGTCGAAACGTCGCCAGAAATTTCCAAATCCTACACAGGAAGAAACCCGAATATGCCAAGACTGTCATATCACTATATATATATATATATATATATGTAGCTTCACCCTCGTCCTTCTTCGCTCTCTTTCAGACGGATTCTGGAGATCCGAGATCCTTGAGCAAAACCTGATCGACGTCTTTGTGCCTTTCCTCCCACTGCGACAGCACCACGTCAAGCAGTGCGTGGTGAACGAGATGGCCAGCCAGGGTCTCCCCCCTCGCCAGGAGGTCGCGGACAGCGTGGCCAACAGCTTTTCCTACTTCCCCGACGAGGAAAAAATCTTCTCTTCCACTGGATGCAAAACTGTGTCTTCCCGCATCCCATTTTTCCTATGACCCACCCCCGCGTACGGCAGGCGCTTTCTGTCCGGAATGGAGCTTACGGTTTTCGGGGTCCAAGCAAAGGCTCTTTTTGTGGGTCGTGAAAAAGTCAGCTGAACTGAACTGAACTTAAGGACGGGCCTTCCAGGGGAAAAAAGCAAAGAATAATGCTGGGTTTGATCCAACTTTTTCCTCCCCCTACAGATAATCCGGAATCTGATTGCGTGATGCAATACGTGGGAATTCTGGTCTGCTTTTAAAACACGGTCTCTCTCTCTCTCTCTCTCTCGGATGTTTCACAGATTTAATGCAGTTAATTTAATTCATTTTTCTGCAGAGTCTTAAAATCCTACCTCTCAAGTCAAGGATAATTCTGTGATATTTTATTTAAAATCAGTAAACTGTATTTTACAAATCTTTTATTTTTATTTATCTGTCAAAACGTGTATAAGGTAATAGGTATGGCAAAAACAAACAAAAACAAACAGGTCTACGTAAATTTGGACAATAGGACAGTGGGGCAGGGATGGTAGGCACGATGGTGGGCTTGTGCACGCCCCTTACAGACCTCTTAGGAATGGGGTGAGTTCGACAGTAGACAGTCGAAGGTTAAAGTTTTGGGGGTTTGGGAAAGAAACCACAGAATCAGCTAGTGCTGAAGTCATATTTTCTGCAGTTGTGTTTCGAGCGGTTTACATTGAGTTTGAATCTATTTATCTATTTATTAGATTTGTATGCCGCCCCTCTCCGCAGACTCGGGGCGGCTAACAACAGTAAAAAGACAATATAAACAAATCTAATATTAAAAGTAATTTTAAAAACCCCAATTTAAAGAACCAATCATACATACAGACATACCATGCATAAATTTTTATAAGCCTAGTGTTCTGTCTGGGTGCCCCCAGACTTCAACACCAACTGGAAAAAACAGCCAGACACGCTGGTACAAACAAAGGCACTTTATAGTTTGAAAAATAAACACAGAGAAAAACCTGTTCTTCCCAACAGGCAGGCTATGAGACTTCACAGCAGAATCCTGACGGCCAGACAATACAGCAGACTTCTTGCTGGCACACCCACCACTGTAGAGAATAAGACCCACACCTTTTCCCCCCAAGGTTTCAGTATTCAAAGTCACAAACCAGAATTCCAAGACGCCAAAGATCACAGCCAGGTCCCAGAACTCCCAAAGATAATACTCCACAAGCCAGGAAGGGTGGGTCTGCCTTTTCAGCCTTTCCAGAGAGCACCACAGCCAAACCCAGCTGTTGCCTCTTTAGTGCTGAAAGTACCTGGCTAATTGTCCCCTTCGTTGTGTTGCTCTTCTCTGCCGGAGATCGATGATTGCTTGTGCATTTTCATCTAAGGAATCCAGGCTGCTTGCTGGGGAGAGCTCCCCCTCGGGGGACTCTGGCTGTCCTCCCTCTCCCTCAGCCTGAGATTCCTCCTCCCCGTCTGCCTGAACCTCCTGTTCCTCATCCTCCCCCTCTGAGCAGGAAGCCGGCAGAGGATCAGCCGTTCCCTGAGGGGCCTCAGACGGAATCACAACACCTAGGGGGAAGGGAATATCTCAGTTCCCCCATGCCTGACGACAGAGGTGGGTTTTAAGAAGCTTACGAAAGGCAAGGAGGGTGGGGGCAACTCTGATATCTGGGGGGAGTTGGTTCCAGAGGGTCGGGGCCGCCACAGAGAAGGCTCTTCCCCTGGGTCCCGCCAAACAGCATTGTTTAGTCGAATCTATTTTGTGGGCGTGTGTTGTTGCGGTTGAAGCTGAAGTATTCATTGACCGGTAGAGGCATTGTGGCAGATGATTTTATGAACGTACATTTAGATCAAAGCGAAGGCGACGTAGCTCTAGGTTTTTTAAGCCCCAATTTTTTTTATGTACACTGAGAGCATATACACCAAGACAAATTCCTTGTGTGTCCAATAACACTTGGCCAATAAAGAATTCTATTCTATTCTATTCTATTCGGTATTCTGTTGCAAGCAGAGGAGTGGAGGACTCTTATTGTGAAATATTTCTGGACTCTCTCAATTGTATTAATGTCCGATATGCAGTGCGGGTTCCAGACAGATGAGCTGTATTCAAAAATTGGTCTAGCAAATGTTTTATACACTCTGGTTAAAAGTACAATATTACCAGAGAAGCAGCTATGTAAGATTAGGTTAACAACTCTTAGTGCCTTTTTGGCAATGTTGTTACTATGGGATCTGGCACTTAGGTCATTAGATCTGAGTACTCCAAGGTCCTTAACAGAGTGAGGTTGTGTCCCCCAATTTTGTATTTTGTGTTCTGATCCTTTTTGCCAATGTGTAAGACAGAGCATTTATCTGTTGAGATTTGAAGCTGCCAGTTATCTGACCATTGTGATACAGGGTCTAGGTCTTTTTGAAGGGTGTTGAATAGTTTAACATCGTCAGCAAAGAGAACGCAGTTACTTATACTGTAATATGATCACAATGGTCGTTTATGTAAAGAATGAATAGTGTTGGTCCTAGAACCACTGTTACCTCTAAGCTGCGGGGGCGCGCAGCCGCGCAGCCATCAGGACCCCCCGCGCACTAACATTGACGGCGCGCAAAGCCACGCCGTCCCGGATTGCGAGGAGGGAAGGGGAGCTCTTCCCCAGCCAGGCGACGGCGAGGCCCTATTTATTTATACATACATACATACATACATACATACATACATACATACATACATACTTCTATGACGCCCAGTCCCGAAGGGACTGCCGCTCAGACACTATACTTTTCCGCCCACACCGAAAAAAAATTAGAGGGAACATTGCCTTGAGACTGACCCTCTCTAGGTAGTTAAAACAATTAATCCGTGGGACAGCTTGCTTCCAGAAGTTGTGAATGCTCCAACACTGGAAGTTTTAAAGAAGATATCGGATAATCATTTGTCTGAAGTGGTGTAGGCTTTCCTGCCTAAGCAGGGGGTTGGACTAGAAGACCTCCAAGGTCCCTTCCAACTCTGTTGTTATTATAATAGAGGGGCAGCCAGGAGCTGTGTGCAGAAAAATACCCGCAGCCCCTTCTTATTCAGGTTTGGTGCTGAATTGAACACACAACAAATGTGAAAAACCTGGACATATCTTAAGCTCTTCCAAAGGTTGCTTTATTTAAACAACAACAAAAAAAAAACAGGAAAGGCACAACTTTATATATCAAGTCTTTTTTCAAAGTTGAGAAAAAAAACAACAGAAGTGAGCTGGCTTCCCGCTTGCAATTTTCCAATAGATTCAAGAAATTATTAGAGGAAAGATTCATTCTGGTGGATAACTGCTTTTTCTCCCCACTCTTTCCAAGATTTCGGGGTCTTGGTTACAGAAACAAAGCCTCCTAGCCAAATCTGGCCATGGGATCCTAAATCTTTTCTGACCATGAAATCCAGATAGTTCGTGTAGTTTTGAACCATTTGACGGGAGAAATCCAGTTTGTTTGACTCACTCAGAAATTCAGGATATTTTGGGGAGAAAAGCAAGGGGGGTGGAAGATACTGTCCCGAGGCGATGCTTCGGACAGGCCTAAAACTGACCGACGCCTTCTTAGAATTTTTTCCAGCAGTACGGCTCCTTCGGGCACTCCTTCGGGAGCAAACTGGGGCGGGCATCTAACCAGACGGTTTTGGATTCCAGAGTTGGCTTATTTTGACGAGCTACCTTCAGCTCTTCTTTTGCCTGCGAGACACACGGGGACAATTGGGCCACGGACCTACCCCACCTTCCGCACCAGGTCCCTAATGTCACTTTCAACCTGACTTAAGTGGCGGTGATAGCAACAGCCCTGGCCTTTAGACTTAAATACAGTGTTCCCTCGATTTTCGCGGGTTCGAACTTTGCGAATAGCCTATACCATGGTTTTTCAAAAAATATTAATTAAAAAATACTTTGCGGTTTTTTTCCTATACCATGGTTTTTCCCACCCGATGACGTCATCCGTCATCACCAAACTAATAATTTTTGCAAATAAATAACAAAAAAAATAATTAGTTAATAAATAATTATGTTTATAAATATCAGGATCACTAAGTGCCTTATTCAATGGTGAGTACCAGTAATAATGGTGAGTAAATGGTTGTTAAGGGAAGGGGAAATGGTAATTTAGGGGTTTAAAGTGTTAAGGGAAGGCTTGTGATACTGTCCATAGCCAAAAATGGTGTATTTACTTCCGCATCTCTACTTCGCGGAAATTCGACTTTCGACTTTCGCGGGCGGAAATCAAGGGAACACTGTATACCACTTCTGTGCTGTACAGCCCTCTCTCTCAGCAGTTTACAGAGTCAGCGTTGCCCCCCCCCTCCCCCACAATCCGGGTCCTCATTTTATCGACCTCGGAAGGATGGGAGCCTGAGTCAATCTTGAGCTGGTGAGAACTGAACTGCTGGCAGTGGGCAGAATTAGCAATGCTGCATTTTAAAGATTGTGCCAACGCAACTCTTATATTGGATGGGTGGATGGATAGATAGAAAGATAGATGATAGATGGATGACAGGTAAATGATAAATAGATAGATATAGATAGATGACAGATTGATAGATGATAGATAGATGGATTGATAGATAGATGATAGATGATAAATACATAGATGATAGATAGATGACAGATTGATAGATGATAGATAGATGATATAGAACAGTGTTTCCCAACCTTGGCAACTTGAAGATAGCTGGACTTCAACTCCCAGAATTCCCCAGCCAGCATGAGCTAGCTGGGGAATTCTGGGAGTTGAAGTCCAAATATCTTCAAGTTGCCAAGGTTGGGAAACACTGATATAGAAGATGATAGTTAGCAGATAGATAAGATGGATGGATGATAGATAGATAGATAGGTAGGTAGGTAGGTAAGTAGAGGTAGGTAGGTAGGTAGAGATAGATAGATGGATAGATGGATAGACGATCAGACGAACAGATGGATGGATGATGGATAATAGACGGAGATAAATAGCACTAGCATTTAGACTTATATATCACTTCACAGTGCTTTGCAGCCCTCGATAGACGGTTTCCAGAGTCAGCTTCTGGCCCCCAACTATCTAGGTCCTCATTTCACCCACCTCGGAAGGATGGAAGGGACTGAGTCAATCGTAGTGAGGTTCGAGCTGCTGGCAATGGGCAGAATTAGCCTGCAATGCTGCATTCTAACCACTGCGCCACCACGGCTCATATGTTAGAATTGTTGGCCTCTTGGCTTTTGAACTGGGCAGGGGTGGGACCTCACAGCCAAAACTGAGCAGAGCTAAACTCCACTGGCCACCCTTTCTTCTCTGACTCGTAGGGTCGGAAGGGACCTTGGAGGTCATCTAGTCCAACCCCCTGCTGAGACAGGCTGGCCAAATACCATTCCAGACCAAAGAAACCTTTTCTGATGGGCTGGAAAGTTTCTTTTGTGATGTTTTCAGCTGCAAAAGAGTTGGACGAAGAGATAATAGAGTAGACTCTGATCCAGGATTGTTTCTGTAGTAGCTGGATCTGCAACCCATGAATGGTTCTCAGCTATGAAAAGCCCCAGAGGTGACCTGCAAGGACCACCTTATGGTGGGGGTGGGGGAGATGGGCAGCCTAAACGTTTAATAAGTAAATATATAAAATGCCTTCTTTGGCTTCCAAGGGGCGGAGATACCTGGTTTGACTTTTGCTGATATTCGTACATTCTCTTTTGCAGCTTTTTTTCTTCCGAAACCACCTCCTCCTCGGACGCCGACGTCTCGGCCTTCCGGTCCTCAATATGAACGTACACGTTGGTTAGGGGTTCAGATCCTGGTGATTTCGGAGCCCTGGGAGAAGGTGGAAAAGCAGAGAGAAAGAGAGAGAGAGAGAGAGAGGGAGAAAGAGAGTGAAAGAGAAAAGGAGAAGGAGAAAAAGAGAAAGAAAAGGAGAAAGAGAGAAAGGAGAAGGAGAAAAAGAGAGAAATGAGAGAGTACAGAGAACAAGAGAGAGAGAGAAAGGAAAGAACAAGGGGGGAGAGACAACAAGAGAGAGAGGAAAGAGGGGAAAGAGAAAGGAGAGAATAAGAGAGTAAAGAGAAAGAGGAGACAAAAAGAGAGAATGGGAGAGAGGAAATGAGAGGAGAGAGAATAAGGGGAGAGAAAGAAAGGAGTAAGGATAGAATGAGAGCAAAGAAAGGGGAGAAAGAAAGAGGAGACAGAACAAGAGAGAAGAGATGGGATAGCAGGAGAGAGAATGAGATGAGACAGGAGAATACAGAGAGTGAGAGAAAGGAAAGAAAGGAGAAAGAGAACAAGAGAAAGGAGGCAAAGAGAGAGAGAAAGAAAGATAGGAAAAAGGAAAAAGAAAATAAGAGAGAGATGAGAGAATAAGGGTAGAGAGAAAGAGGAAGAGACAATGAGAGAGAAAGGAGAGAAAAGGAGAGAATAAGAGGGTAGAGAGGAACAGGAGACAGGAGAGAAAGAAAGGGAGAAAAAATAGAATAAGAAAGGAGAGAGAGAATAAGAGGGTAGAGAGGAAGAGGAGACAGGAGAGAAAGAAAGGGAAGAAAGAGAATAAGAGAGGAGAATAAGAGGGTAGAGAGAAAGAGGAAGAGACAGAATGAGAGAAAGGAGAGATAGAAAGGAGAGAACAAGAGAAGAGAATAAGAGAGTAGAGAGAAAGGAAGAGACAGAACGAAAGAGAGAGGAAAGAAAGAATAAGGGAAGAGAGAATAAGAGGGTAGAGAAAAAGAAAAAGAGACAGAATGAGAATGGGAGAGAAGAAAGAAATAGAGGGTGAAAAGAATAAAAGGAGAGAGAATAAGAGAGGGGGAAGAAAGAGAAAGAAGAGAGAATGGGAGAGAGAGGAGAGAACGAGAAAGAGAGAGGAGATAGAATAAGAGGGGAGAATGAGAAAGAAAGGAGAGAATGAGATAGAGAGAGAGAGAGAGTTAGAGAGCACCATGGACACTTCTGGGAACGCATCTTGCAGAAGATAGCAGGCCAAAATCTGCCCAACATTCTGAAATTTATCCTCATTTTGTACAGTGGGTATAATTGATTGGGCTGGTCTTAATTAAGGGACGGTGATTAATTAAGGAACGTAAGGCGCCCACCCGGACCGAGGATGCACTGAAATAAATGGGGTTCGTGCGTTGGGAGGGCTGGCAATCTCCTGCGCCGCAGACTATTATAACTCCCACCATCTCTCAGCGGGATTGCGGATTTTACTGGCCCCGCGCTGACCGAGAAGTTGCCGACAGAGGAGGGGGAAACGAGATTGGTCAAGGGAGAACATCCCCCCCAAAATACCCATGACTGGGTCTACGGGAAATAATATAAACCTTCCCCATGGTTTTCAATTCCATACCTCTGCGAGGCTTTCCCGTCGGGAAATAATTTCAGCTTTCGATCCAGGCGAGTTTTGGTCAAATCTCCAATTTTGCTGTCGAGGAGAGATTCGGGGCTTTCTCCTGGAAACAAGTTGCACATCAAGGTCTGGACCTGGAATTTAAGTAAAATAAAATAAAATAATATAATATAAAATTAATGCTTTTTTTAAAAAAATGAAAAAAAAACCCCTATTCTCAAAGTGGAGGAGCTTCTATTGCAGTGATGGTGATCCTATGGCATGCGTACCATAGGTTCACCGTCACAGCTGTAGCAGATGACTTGACATCTGAAGTTCGGAAACTTCAGATCGTGCAGAATGCAGCTGCGAGAGCTATCATGGGCTTTCCTAAATACGCCCATGTCACACCAACACTCCGCAGTCTGCATTGGTTGCCGATCAGTTTCCGGTCACAATTCAAAGTGTTGGTTATGACCTATAAAGCCCTTCATGGCACCAGACCAGAATATCTCCGGGACCGCCTTCTGCCGCACAAATCCCAGCGACCAGTTAGGTCCCACAGAGTTGGCCTTCTCCGGGTCCTGTCAACTAAACAATGTCGTTTGGTGGGACACAGGGGAAGAGCCTTCTCTGTGGCGGCCCCGACTCTTTGGAACCAACTCCCCCCAGATATCAGAGTTGCCCCCACCCTCCTTGCCTTTCGTAAGCTCCTTAAAACCCACCTCTGTCGTCAGGCATGGGGGAATTGAGACTTTCCCTCCCCCTAGGCTTATAAAATTTATGCATGGTATGTTAGTATGTATGATTGGTTTCTAAATTGGGGTTTTAAATTAACTTCAATATTAGATTTGTTTACATTGTATTACTGTTGCTGTGAGCCGCCCCGAGTCTGCGGAGAGGGGCGGCATACAAATCTGATTAATAAATAAATAAAATAAATAAATATACAGAACCTAAGAAGAGCCATGCTGAATCGGGCCAAAGCCCATCGAGTCCAGCATTCTGTGGCGCACCAATTGTCCATGGGGATCTTAAGCAGAGAGAGAAGGCAAAACCCTCCCTTTCCCTTGACCTCCAACAAATGGTACCCGAGGGAATCCTGCCTGCCTCAACCAACATAGAGGCGGCACTTGGACATCCTTTTCCATAATCACCCATGATACACTTGGCATCCATGAATCTGTCTAATCCTGCCTTGAACCAATACAAGTTGACAGTTGTCATGACCTCTTCTGGAAGTGAATTCCATAAAACAACGACCCTCTGGGTGAAGAAATATTTCCCTTTATTTGTCTTCACTTTCTTACCTATGAGCTTTATTTATTTATTTATTTATTTATTTATTTATTGGATTTGTATGCCGCCCCTCTCCAGAGACTCGGGGCGGCTAACAGCGACAATAAAACAGTGTACAATAGTAATTTGGTATTGATGATTAAAAATCAATTAATATAAAAACCAAACATACATACATACATGCCCTCTTTTATTTTTTTAATTTTGTCCATAAACTATAATACACAAAGAAGGTAGTAGAGAACACCTTCAAGGAAATAAAATTAGAGAAGGAATAGAAGAGAGAATATAGGATAAAATAAATCAAAGAGAATAGAAGAAAGATATAGGGATAGAAGAGAAGATACCGGTATATGGGACATAGGAGAGACAATAGGACAGGGGTCGGAAGGCACTCTAGTGCACTTATGCATGCCCCTTACTGACCTCTTAGGAATCTGGAGAGGTCAATCGTGGACATTCTAAGGGTAAAATGTTGGGGGTTAGGGGATGATACTACGGAATCCGGTACTGAGTCCCATGCTTCAACAACTCTATTACTAAAGTCGTATTTTTTACAGTCAAGTTTGTAGCGATTAATATTGAGCTTGAACCTGTTATGTGCTCTTGTGTTGTTGTGGTTGAAGCTGAAGTAGTCGTTGACAGGCAGGACAGAGAGAAGAATTTTCCTTTATCCACCTTTCCTATCCCACGCATGATTTTATACACTTCGATCAGGTCACCCCTTAAACGCCGTCTTTCAAGGCTGAAGAGACCAAGGCGTTGCAACCTGGTTTCATAAGGGAGGGGCTCCATTTCGTTGATCATTCTTGTTGCCCTTTTTTTATACCTTTTCCAGTTCCATTATATCACTTAACACACGTTTCACTGAGCAAGGGAAATTTGGGACACGATTTCGGTCGTTAAGTGGGGAGGGGGGCTACCTTGACCCACCTCTTCCTTGTTGGGATTCAGCAGGAGGGCGCTGATCATGTCTTCTTTAGCGCCCAGGAACTCCTGAAGAAACACCCGAGTCTTCGCCCGGTTGAGATAATACTTGACTTCCCAAGGATCGTTCTCCACGGCCGAGGAGAAATGCGTTTCAGCCTGCAAGTAATGTCTGAAAAACACCAACAAAGATACAGATGTAGATGAACAGAGTTGGTTAGGGACCTCCAGGGTCCTTCACATACACACACACTGTTGTAAGGAGTGTCTTATAGCAGTGTTTCCCAACCTTGGCAACTTGGAGATATCTGGACTTCAACTCCCAGAATTCCCCAGCCAGCATTTTCTGGCTGGGGAATTCTGGGAGTTGAAGTCCAAATATCTTCAAGTTGCCAAGGTTGGGAAACACTGTCTTATAGGACAAGCTTGGCTGCATAGCTAGAGGTATAACAAGCAGGAAGAGGGAGATTGTGATCCCACTGTATAGAGCGCTAGTGAGACCACACTTGGAATACTGCGTTCAGTTCTGGAGACCTCACCTAGAAAGAGATATTGACAAAATTGAACGGGTCCAAAGAACGGGCTATAAAAATGGTGGAAGGTCTTAAGCATAAAGCTTATCAGGAAAGACTTCATGGACTCAATCTGTACAGTCTGGAGGACAGAAGGGAAAGGGGGGACATGACTGAAACATTTAAATATGTTCAAGGGTTAAATAAGGCTCAGGAGGGAAGTGCTTTTAATAGGAAAGTGAACCCAAGAACAAAGGGGCACAATCTGAGGTTAGTTGGGGGAAAGATCAGAAGCCACGTGAGAAAATATTATTTGACTGAAAGAGGAGTAGATGCTTGGAACCAACTTCCAGCAGACAGTAACTGAATTTAAACATGCCTGGGATAAACATATATCCATTGTAAGATAAAATACAGGAAATAGTATAAGGGCAGACTAGATGGACCAGGAGGTCTTTTTCTGCCGTCAATCTTCTATGTTTCTAAGGAAATCTTGCCACGAGCCCTCCCAACAGATCCCAGCCTACTTCTCCCGGAAGTCTTGCAATCCACTCTCGTTGGAGAGCCAAGCGATGCGATGCCGGAGGGTGGGATCTAAAGGACTCAGCTCGAGAGCTTGTTGATAATCGGCCATGGCAAAATTCAGCTGGCCCAGTTTCAGAAAACAGTCTGTGAGAGAGAAGAGAAATAAACATAATCAGTGCCAGAAAAGAGTGGAATGGTTGGTGGGAAGGGAGTTGGGTGAGAAGGAGGAGGAAGAGGGGCAGGGGAGGAAAAGGATTGTGGGTCTTGGTGCTCTTTGAGCTTGGTGGTTTTCTTGCAGACATTTCATTACCCAACTAAGTAATATCATCAATGCTAGAAGGGAGTGGGGAGTGGGGTGGGGTGAAGGAGGAGGGGGGAGGAGGAAGAAGAATGAGGAGGAAGAAGAGGAGAAGGAGGAGGATTAGAAGAAGGAGGAGGAGGAGGAGGAGAAGAAGAAGAGGCGAGAGGAGGAAGAAGAGAAGAGAAGAGAGGAAGAAGATGAGAGGAAGAAGAGGAAGAAGAAAAAGAGGAGGAAGAAGATAAGAGAAGAGAGGAGGAGGAGGAGGAGGAGGAGAGAGGAGGAGAGGAAGAAGAAGAAGAAGAGGAAGAGGAAGGAGAAGAGGAAGAGGAAGAGGAAGAGGAAGAAGAAGATAAGAGGAGAAGAGAGGAGGAGAGGAAGAAAAGAGGAAGAGGAAGAGAAGGAAGAAGATAAGAGGAGAGGAAGAAGAGGAAGAAGAAAAAGAGGAAGAGGAAGAGGAGGAAGAAGATAAGAGGAGAATAGAGGAGGAGAGGAAGAAGAAGAAGAAGAAGAGGAAGAGGAAGAGGAGGAAGAAGAGGAGAATAGAGGAGGAGAGGAAGAAGAAGAAGAAGAAGAAGAAGAAGAAGAAAAAGAAGAAGAAGAAGAAGAAGAAGAAGAAGAAGAAGAAGAAGAAGAAGAAGAAGAAGAAGAAGAAGAAGAGTTAATATCTTTCATAGTAATTAAGTAATATCATCAGTGCTAGAAGGGAGCGGGGTGGGGAGGAGGAGGAGGATAATAGGTGCTTGCTGCTCTCCGAGCTTGGTCTTCTTCTTGCAGATGTTCCATTACCCAAACTAGCTAACACTGATGATCTTAATAAGTTAGGTCATGAAATGTCTGCAAGAAAACAACCACCAAGGATCCCACAGTCCTCCTCCTCCTCTTCCTCCCTTTCTCTTCCTCTTCCCTTTCTCCTCCTCCTTCATTCTGCAAACCCCACTCCCTACTAGCACTGATGGTGTTACCTAGTTGGGTCATGAAACGTCTGCAAGAAAACCACCCAGCTCAGACAGCACCAAGGACGCCACAATTCTTCTCCTTTTCCTCCACCTCCTCCCATTCCCTTCCTTCTAGCACCGAGGAATGTTTATTTTATTTTTTATTTTATTAATTAGATTTGTATGCAGTTTGTATGTAGTTTTATGTATGGTATGTTTGTGTGTATGCTTTTTTATATAATGGGTTTTTTAGGCTTTTAATGTAAAATTGTTATTTTAGACTTTAATATTGGATTTGCTATTATATATTATTTTATCACTACTGTGAGCCGCCCCGAGTCTGCGGAGAGGGGCGGCATAATAATAATAATAATAATAATAATAATAATAATAATAATAATAATAATAATAATAAATGTACTCATAAATTAAGAATACAATGATCTGTTCATGTATGTCTTTTAAATATGTACATAATTTAATAAAATCTATGAAAAAAATAAATAAATAAATAATAAATAATAATAATAATAAATGTACTCATAAATTAAGAATACAATGATCTGTTCATGTATGTCTTTTAAATATGTATATAATTTAATAAAATCTATGAAAAAAATAAATAAATAAATAAATAATAATAATAATAATAATAAATGTACTCATAAATTAAGAATACAATGATCTGTTCATGTATGTCTTTTAAATATGTATATAATTTAATAAAATCTATGAAAAAAATAAATAATAATAATAATAATAATAAATGTACTCATAAATTAAGAATACAATGATCTGTTCATGTATGTCTTTTAAATATGTATATAATTTAATAAAATCTATGGAAAAAATAAATAATAATAATAATAATAATAATAATAATAATAAATGTACTCATAAATTAAGAATACAATGATCTGTTCATGTATGTCTTTTAAATATGTATATAATTTAATAAAATCTATGAAAATTAATAATAATAATAATAATGATAATAATAATAATAATAATAATAATGCCGCCCTTCTCCAAGGACTCGGGGCAGCATATAAATCTAATTAATAAAATAAAAAATGTTAGCTAGTTGGGCCATGAGCCAGAAAACCACAAAGCTCAGAGACCACCAAGGATTCCACAGTCCTCCTCTTCCTTCCCTTTGTCCCACTCTCTTCTAGCGCTGATGACGTTGCGTATTTGGGTGAGGAAACGTCTGTGAGAAAAGCACCCAGCTCAGAGAGCACTGAGGGCTCCGGAGACCTCAGGCGTGTCGTCCCCCCCACCAACCCCACCCCTTGTGCTTTTCCTCAGCCGAGACCCGCTGGAGGCCCGAGGCGGGGAACGAGGGGCGAAAGGAGAGACGTCTCCCTCCACCCACCTCCTCGGTTGAGGTAGAGTCCGAACTCGTTCTTCTCCCCCTTGATGGCCTTGTTGAGCAGCAGCACCGCCTCTTCGTAGCAGCCCTTGAGGTAACAGTGGACGGCAAAGTCGTTGTAGCTCAGCAGCACCTGCTTCTCGGCCTCGCGGCGCACCTCGCCGCCCTCGTCGGCCTGGCACAGTTCGACGGCCCTCAGGTAGTCGTCGATGGCCGCGCTGAAGTCCTTCAGCCTGCGCAGGAGGGTGCCTCTTCCAGGGGGTGAGGGGAGAAAGCAAAGCAAGAGAGGCAGAACCCAGGTACATATGTAAATATGCATATGTTCATCTGCCTGCCTGTCTGTCTATCTATCCATCTATCGTTCATGATCATCTATCTGTGTCTGTCTACCTTCCTATCCATCCGTCCATCCCTACTTTCTGTCCTTCTGTCTGTCTATCATCTATTATTTATTAATCTATTATTTATATACAGTATTATTTATATAATCTATCATTTATTAATCTATCATCTATCTATTAATCTATCATCTATTATCTATATCTATCTATCATCTATTAATCTATTATAGATTCTGTTACCTACTATCAGCTATGAATCTATTATCTATCTATCTATCTATCTATCTATCTATCTATCTATCTATCTATCTATCTATCTATCTATCTATAGATCCCAAGCCAAGATGCCCAACCCTTCCATCCTTCCAAGATCAGTAAAATGAGGACCCAGATTGTTGGGGATATGTGGGTGCTGCTGAGTCCCTAATGAAAGCAATTTCTTCAAAAGGGGCTAAGTGCAACCCAGCCATGTGGGGTCACTCACGAACACGAATCCTAGAAAGAAAGCTTGGACACATTGTCTCTCTCTGGGTGAAGTGACATGGTGTAGAGCCATGTACTCCTTTTTATTTGGGAACATAAGGAAATGGGGTATAATTACATGTACATGTCAAATGATACAACTTCAAACGTATCAGTTACTGTGGATTTATCTACCACGTCTGCTGGAAGTTTGTTCCAAGGATCTAATGAAAGAGTAGTAGATCCTTGGAACAAACTTCCAGCAGACGTGGTTGGTAAATCCACAGTAACTGAATTTAAACATGCCTGGGATAAACATATATCCACCCTAAGATAAAATACAGAAAATAGTATAAGGGCAGACTAGATGGACCATGAGGTCTTTTTCTGCCGTCAGACTTCTATGTTTCTATGTTTCTATGTATCTTTTGAGTTCTTCCTTTCCCATAGATATCAAGAAACAATTTCCTAAGAGCAGATGTTTATTCACACCTAATTTCTCTGAAGTCCTCTTCCTTATCTAGCTAATCTTCCTTAATCATCCTGCTTTTGTGTGCTCCAGGCAATGAAAATTCCCCCCCTTTGATCCTATAACTTCTGTCCGGGAGTGGTGAAAACTTTGTTTATTGTGAGATGTTTATTTGAGCCCTGTAGTAATTGCCAGGAATGCAGATTAGTGTCCTCCTGTCCTGGTTTTATAGAATCAGGGCTTTTTTATGCTAGAGGTCCAGATTTTTAATACAATCCTATTCTAACATAATTTGCTATGCTGCAACAGGGATAATATGTAAACTACGGACTATAAAGCATTGGGAAGCGGTATATAAATCTAAATGCCATTTCAGGATTGAGGGTGGGTCAGTCCTCACTGTGCTCCTTCTGAGCTAGCAAAGGAAGCTCTTCTCCATCCCAACATCCCCCTCTGTCCTCTGTCTTGTTTATGTCCTCTGACGGGGAGGGTCCCCGACTCCATGGTGTCCAAAACCCCACCTGAAGGGGATCGGATGACAGACACCCCCCACCCCATTGGGTACCTGAAGAGGAAATACTTTTCATCCAAGGGGTTGTAGTTGATGGCCCGGTTGATCTTCAGCAAAGCCCCTTTCAGGTTGCCCTTGATGGCCAAGGCAACAGCGTAATCCTTCGACCTCTCGGCCTCCTTGGTCATCTTCTTCAAGAGAAGGCGGGCTTCCACATGGTCAGGATCTAACGCCAGGGCCTCTTGAACGTTGCAGAAGCAGCAGTTTGCCTTTGGAGGGATACAAAGCCGGAACTGCCGTTCTTAAGCGAAATCACACGGCGGCGGGTGATTATCAGCGATGGGCTGTCAACATTTTTACCGCCATACTGTGGGCGTGGCTTATTATGTGGGCGTGGCTTGATGGCCATGTGACCGGGTAGGAGTGGCTTGCCGGCCATGTGACTAGGTGGGAGTGGCTTGACAATCATGTGACCGGGGTGGCTTAAAGGTCATGTGACTGAGCGGGAGTGGCTTACCCACCAAGAGGTCACTAAGGGGCGTGCATTTTTTTAAAAAATATTAATGGGTTTTTAATTGTTTATAACATCAGACTACTATTGTACACTGCTTTATTGTTGCTGTTAGCTGCCCCGAGTCTCCAGAGAGGGACAGCATACAAATCAATCAATCAATCAATCAATCAATCAATCAGATAGATAGATAGATAGATAGATAGATAGATAGATAGAGATAGATAGATAGATAGATAGATAGATAAATAAATAAATAAGTGCCTTCCGTCCCCTGTCCTAATTTTCCTTTTTTAATTTTTTTTTATTAGTATCATGTATATTAACATTATTACATACACCCAGTATGTACTTGACAAAACAAACAAATAACATAACATAAGTTTTCAAATAGGGGCTTGGACTCTTTTTCAATTGATTAAGTCCCATTATTTGAATAGCCACAAAAAAGGACAAATGACAGACAGCATGATTTGTTGAGGAGCACAATCACATTTTCTGGTTTTATCCTGAACCCACAAAGTTCAGTACGATAAGAGATTAGACAAGTAGCTCAATTTTCTTTCATTGCTATAAAAGTTCCGTTGTGGATAATGATTAAAATGATGAATAAAAACATGCTATTTAATTATTTCCTATTTTAAAAGTAATTAAGGATCATACTAAGGTACAAGGAAAGGAAGGCACCGGACCAGACTATCTCAGGGACCGCCTTCTGCTGCACGAATCCCAGCAACCAGTTAGGTGCCACACAGTGGGTCTTCTCCGGGTCCCGTCAACTAAATTAATGTCACTTGGCGGGACCCAGGGGAAGAGCCTTCTCTGTGGCGGCCCCGACCCTCTGGAACCAACTCCACCCAGAGATTAGAATTGCTCCCACCCTCCTTGCCTTTCGTAAGCTTCTTAAAACCCACCTCTGCCGCCAGGCATGGGGGAACTGAGATACTCTTCCCCCCTAGGCCTTTACAATTTTGTGCATGGTATGTCTGTATGTATGTTTGGTTTTACAATAAGGGTTTTTAACTGTTTTAATATTGGATTGTCATATGCTGTTTTACTACTGTTGTTAACCGCCCCGAGTCTACGGAGAGGGGCGGCATACAAATCCAATACAATCAAATCAAAATCAAATCAAATCAAGGACAATTTTAAAAAATCATTAAGTATTCAATAAATAGTCCATAAACCTACTACCCCCACCCCCACCCCGTGGGGACGGCAGCCCATTACTGGTGATTATAAATGGATTAACTGTTGTAAAGGCCCATCAGCTGTCAAACACCTGACAAAGGAGAATCATTGGAAGCGCAACGTTGACGTGAAGGGTCCTCTCTGAGGTTGGCGGTTCATTTATTTATTTATTTATTAGATTTGTATGCCGCCCCTCTCCGTAGACTCGGGGCGGCTCACAGCAATAATAAACAATATATAACAAATCAAATAATTTAAGAGAAACACTAAAAACCCCATTATTAAACGCAAACATACACACAAGCATACCATACGTAAACTGTGTAGGCCCAGGGGAGATGTTTCAATTCCCCCATGCCTGACGGCAAAGGTGGGTTTTAAGGAGTTTACGAAAGGCGAGGAGGGTGGGGGCAGTTCTAATCTCTGGGGGGAGCCGGTTCCAGAGGGTCGGGGCCGCCACAGAGAAGGCTCTTCCCCGGGGTCCCGCCAAACGGCATTGTTTAGTTGACGGGACCCGGAGAAGGCCAACTCTGTGGGACCTAATTGGTCGCTGGGATTCGTGGTTTCTTTGCAGACGTTTCGTGACCCAACATCAGCGGTGTAAGCACCGCTAGCATTGATGTCGTCAGCTAGTCAGGTCATGAGACGTCTTCAAGAGAACCACCCAGCTCAGAAAGCACCAAGGACCCTCACAGTCCTCCTCCTTTTCCCACTCTTCCTCCTCTTCCTATCTCCTCCCTTCTAGCACTGTTGACGTTACCTATTGGGGTAACGAAATGTCTTCAAGAAAACCAACAAGCTCGTAGAGCACCTAGGACCCCCTCGCCTGACCTTTGACCCCATGACCCTAGCGTGCCACGATGGTCGCAAGGTGAAGTTTCAAGTTTCAAGTTTTATTGGATTTATATGCCGCCCCTCTCCGAAAACTCGGGGCAGCTAACAACAATCATAAACAATATACAATAATAATCCAATACTAAAAGCGAATTAAAACCCCTTAATATACAAAACCAAACATACATACAAACATACCATGCATACAATTGTAACGGCCTAGGGGGAGAAGAAATCTTAATTCCCCCATGCCTGGCAGCAGAGGTGGATTTTAAGTAGCTTACGAAAGGCAAGGAGGGTGGGGGCAATTCTAATCTCTGGGGGGAGTTGGTTCCAGAGGGCCGGGGCCACCACAGAGAAGGCTCTTCCCCTGGGTCCCGCCAAGCGGCATTGTTTAGTTGACGGGACCCGGAGAAGGCCAACTCTGTGGGACCTAACTGGCCGCTGGGATTCATGCGGCAGAAGGCGGTCCCTGAGATAATCTGGTCCGATGCCATGAAGGGCTTTATAGGTCATAACCAACACTTTGAATTGTGACCGGAAACTGATCGGCAACCAATGCAGACTGCGGAGTGTTGGTGTGACATGGGCATATTTAGAGAAGCCCATGATTGCTCTCGCAGCTGCATTCTGCACGATCTGAAGTTTCCGAACACTCTTCAAAGGTAGCCCCATGTAGAGAGCGTTACAGTAGTCGAGCCTCGAGGTGATGAGGGCATGAGTGACTGTGAGCAGGGACTCCTGGTCCAAATAGGGCCGCAACTGGTGCACCAGGCGAACCTGGGCGAACGCCCCCCTCGCCACAGCTGAAAGATGTTTCTCTAATGTGAGCTGTGAATCAAGGAGGAGGCCCAAGTTGCGAACCCTCTCTGAGGGGGTCAATGATTCTCCCCCCAGGGTAATGGACGGACAGATGGAATTGTCCTTGGAAGGCAGGACCCACAGCCACTCCGTCTTGTCTGGGTTGAGTTTGAGTTTGTTGACACCCATCCAGGCCCCAACAGCGAAGACTGGTTGTGGCTCACAACTTCGAATCGTCAGTAAGCAAGGATGAACTGGGGGTGGTAGGTGACGGAGAACGATTCCCCAAGAATAATTGGGTTGGTTGTTTTTTTTCTCACCTTCCCAAAGTATTCGAAGAGACGTGCCCTCAGGACGAAGAGGTCGGCGTTGTTGTTCTCCAGCTCCACCTCCTCGTTGACCATCTGAAGGCAATCGTTAAAGCGGCTCATCGCAGCCAGGCAGGCGATGCTGGTGGAGGAGAAAAAAGGGGAGACTTTAAGGTCTGACTCACCTTTGGAAAAGAATTGAGGACCTGGATACTGCACGAGTCAAAAAGAGGGCGGTGAAAATATTGACTGACCCCTCGCATCCTGGACAGAAACTGTTTCAACTCCTACACTCAAAACGTCGCTACAGAGCACCGCACACCAAGACAACTAGACACAAGGACAGTTTTTCCCCCGAATGCCATCACTCTGCTAAACAAATAATTCCCTCAACACTGTCAAAATATTCACTAAGGCTGCACTACTATTACTACTAGTTTTTTCTCATCATTCCTATCACCCATCTCCTCCCTCTTATGACTGTAGGACTGCAACATAGAAACATAGAAACATAGAAGTCTGATGGCAGAAAAAGACCTCATGGTCCATCTAGTCTGCCCTTATACTATTTTCTGTATTTTATCTTAGGATGGATCTATGTTTATCCCAGGCATGTTTAAATTCAGTTACTGTGGATTTATCTACCACGTCTGCTGGAAGTTTGTTCCAAGGATCTACTACTCTTTCAGTAAAATAATATTTTCTCATGTTGCTTTTGATCTTTCCCCCAACTAGGGGTCTTGTTGCTTGTATCCTAAGATTTTTATTAATATTGATTGTTTCCTCATTGCTTATTTGACCCCTATGACAATCATTAAGTGTTTTTTACCTCATGATTCTTGACAAATGTATCTTTTTCTTTTATGTACACTGAGAGCATCTGCACCAAAGACAAATTCCTTGCGTGTCCAATCACACGTGGCCAATAAGGAATTCTATTCTGTTCTATTCTATTCCATTCTTTCTTCTCTTCCTTTTCTTTTCTATATTCTATTCTATTCATCTCTTCTCTCCTCTCATTCTATTCCCTCTTCTCTTCCTATTATCTCAGGGGTAGATTCCCATTATTGTTGCTACCAGTGCGCTGTGCGTGCAGCTTTGTGTCTCTTGCATGGACATGCGCACATCCCAGTGCGTTTTAGCTTCTGCGCATGTACAGGAAACAAAATCTCGTGAGGGGACGCACGCACAAGAGAGATTTCGGCATTTTATTTTAGCTTCTGTGCATGCGCAAAAGAAAAAAATGACTGAAATCTCCGTTTCAGAGGCTTTTTTCTAGCCTGTGAAGCCTCCGCTGTAGCCCCACCCAGTGTTTCAAACAGAGATTTCAAAGGCTGAAAAAAAGCCTCCATTTGAGAGGCTGGGGGGCTACATTTGTTGTATTAAAACATAGAAACATAGAAGATTGACGGCAGAAAAAGACCTCCTGGTCCATCTAGTCTGCCCTTATACTATTATCTGTATTTTATCTTAGGATGGATCTGTGTTTATCCCGGGGAATGTTTAAATTCAGTTACTGTGGATTTACCAACCATGTCCGCTGGAAGTTTGTTCCAAGCATCTACTCCTCTTTCAGTAAAATAATATTTTCTCATGTTGCTTTTGATCTTTCCCCCAACTAACCTCTAATTGTGCCCCCTTGTTTTTGTGTTCACTTGCCTATTAAAAACACTTCCCTCCTGGACCTTATTTAACACTTTAACATATTTAAATGTTTCGATCATGTCCCCCCTTTCCCTTCTGTCCTCCAGACTATACAGATGGAGTTCATGAAGTCTTTCCTGATAGGTTTTATGCTTAAGACCTTCCACCATTTTTGTAGTCCATCTTTGGACCCATTCAATTTGATCCATATCTTTTTGTAGGTGAGGTCTCCAGAACTGAACACAATACTCCAAATGTGGTCTCACCAGCGCTCTATATAAGGGGATCACAATCTCCCTCTTCCTGCTTGTTATACCTCTAGCTATGCAGCCATATAAGACGGACCCAAATTTCACCCTTTTTTAGGGGGGGAAACATATTTCTTAGACTCCGAAAAATAGAGTAATCACCTGTTTGATCATCTTCATGCTTGGCTAGATAGGGGACCTCGGTAGAGGGAAAACCCAGCGTTCTTAAAAAATTTGGGAACAAATTCAGAGGGGGGGGGGTTTGTACCTCCTCATGCGGTAAAGTGTGTTCTGAGGTTGGAGCTCACAGGCGTGAGTGAAGGAGTCGAGAGCATCCAGGTAAATCTTCTGCTCGTACAGAGACTGACCCTGGTGAGGAAAGGATAATAGGCGCCGTAAGGAGCAGGTTGCAGAAAATGGCCCTTCCTGTTTTCTCCCATGCAGGCAGAAGTCTCTACACCTGTGTTATCACGCCAGACGAGATACTATATAGGATAGATAGATAGATAGATAGATAGATAGATAGATAGATAGATAGATAGATGATAGATAGATAGATAGATAGATAGATAGATAGATGATAGATAGATGATAGATAGATAGAGATAGATAAGATAGATAGATAGATAGATAGATAGATAGATAGAGATAGATAAGATAGATAGATAGATAGATAGATAGATAGATAGATAGATAGGTAGGTAGGTAGGTAGATAGATGATAGATAGATGATAGATAGATAGATAGAGATAGATAAGATAGATAGATAGATAGATAGAGATAGATAGATAGATAGATAGATAGATAGATAGATAGATAGATAGATAGATAGATAGATAAGATAGCTGGGTGGGTGGGTGGGTAGGTAGGTTGATCGATACAGTATAGATAGATACAGTAGATAGGTAGGTAGGTAGGTTGATCGATACAGTATAGATAGATACAGTAGATAGGTAGGTGGTTAGGTAGATCGGTAACTAGGTAGGTAGGTAGGTAGGTTGATCGATACAATATAGATACAGTAGATAGACAGATAGACAGATAGACAGATAGACAGATAGACAGATAGATAGATAGATAGATAGATAGATAGATAGATAGATAGGTAGGTAGGTAGGTAGGTAGGTAGGTTGATCGATACAGTATAGATAGATACAGTAGATAGGTAGGTAGGTAGGTAGGTAGGTAGATGATAGAGTAGCCCGAAAAGGTGAGGCATGAGGAGAGGGGAGGGAGGGAGGCAGGTAAGGGAAAGGAAGGGAGGGGAGAATGGACAAAGAAAGGGGGGGAGGAAGAAGGGAGGAAAGGAAGGAGAGAAAGGAAGGGAAGTGGGCAGGAAGAAAGGAAGAGGGTGGAGGTAAGGAGGCAGGCAGGCAGGAAGATAATATGGAAGCAGGAAGGAAGGCAAGAATGAAGGAAGGAGGAAGGGAGGACTTGAGGAAGAAAGGACAGAAGGAAGGGAGGGAGGGAAGGAAGGACAGAAAGAAGGAAGGAAGGGAAGGAGGACTAGAGGAAGGAGGGAGGGAGGGAGGACTGGAGGTAGGAAGGCAGAAGGAAGGACAGACAGAAGGGAGGGAGGGAGGACTGAAGGAAGGAAGGAGAAACGGAGGGAGAGAGGACTGGGGGAAGGAAGGAGGGAGGGAAGGGAGCGAGGGAGGATAGAAGGGACGAAGGGAGGGAGGACTAAGGGAAGGAAGGGAGGACTGGAGGAAGGGAGGGAGGGAATACTGAAGGAAGGAAGGAAGGAAGGAAGGAAGGAAGGAAGGAAGGAAGGAAGGAAGGAAGCCTTTCCAAGAACATCCTCAACTCCACCTGTAGGAATACAATGAAGGCCAGCCGTTCTCGGATCTCTTCCTTTGGTGACATACGATAGACCTTCCGAAGGTGCATCGCGGCAGACTGGAAGTCGCAAAGCTGGAGAAAGGCTTCCGCTTTCTTCTCGTAAAGTTCTCCCTGGGGAAATAGAAGACGGCCTTCAGAAGCTCCTTGGTGTTGATGGTCCAGCCTGAGGAATTGTGGGAGTTGGTCCACAACCTCTTAAAGTTGTTAGAATTGAGAAACTCTGGTCTTGCACCTCCGCTGATGTATGCTTAGAATGTATGGGAAATCCCATCCTAACAATAGAACCAGTTTCCCCATTTACTGAAGTTTTCGGAATATAAGACGCACCTTAGTTTGGGGGGAAGAAAATAAGGGGGGGGGGAATCTACCTACCAGGTTAGCGTCCTTAGTCTGCTCAGCTTCAGCACATTATTTTATCCCCTGGTTAGGGCTGAAAAAACCCTTTTGGGAGGGAATAGCAATGAAAACAAGCCTGCAAAGACTTAGGGATGGAAAAAACATTATTTGGAGGGAGAAGCAATGAAAACCAGCCTGCAAAGACTTAGGGCTGGAAAAAACATTCTTCGGAGGGAGTAGCAATTTTAAAAATCCTGCAAGATGGGAAGGCCATTAGCACCTCATTAGGGCTGGAGGGGGAGCTTCCCCAAAAAAGCTACATTAGGAGTATAAGATTCAGGCAAATTTTCAGCCTCTTTTAGGGAGGGAAAAGGTCCTTCTTATTCTCCAAAAAATATGGTCGATACCTTACCCAGGCCACGCAGCACCACCAATGTGGATCATTATATTTAAATTGTTGTTGATGATGATGCCAATCTCCCACTCCACATCTTTCTTTCTTTCTTTCTTTCTTTCTTTCTTTCTTTCCCCTGTCCTTCTCTCTCTCCTGGGCCTAAAGCCTCTCTTTCTTTCTTTCTTTCTTTCTTTCTTTCTTTCTTTCTTTCTCTCTTTCTCTTATCTTTCTTCCCTCCTTCCCCCTCCTTTCTTTCTTTCTTTCTTTCTTTCTTTCCCCTGTCCTTCTCTTTCTCCTGGGCCTAGAGCCTCTCTTCTCTCTCTCTTTCTTTCTCTCTCTCTCTTATCTTTCCTTCTTTCTTTCTTTCCCCTGACTTTCTCTCTCTCCTGGGCCTAGAGCCTCTCTTCTCTCTCTCTTTCTTTCCCTCTTTCTCACTTTCTCTTATCTTTCCTTCCTTCCTTCCTTCCTTCCTTCTTTCTTTCTTTCTTTCTTTCTTTCTTTCTTTCTTTCTTTCTTTCTTTCTTTTACTTCTCTGCTGCCCACTCCCAATGGGACTCACCTTGTTGGGATCCAGATTCAGGGCTTTCGTGTAGCAAGTGATGGCTTTCTCCCATTCCCCTTCAGAGAAGTAGAGATGACCTTGTTGGCAACTGTAGAAAAGAAAAAGAAAAGAAAAATCCAAAAAAACTGATATCCTGGATTTTGTATCACAATATCACAAGTCAAACACTTCCCAAGTGTCTGTATGATGTATTTTCGTACGTATGTATGTATGTATGTATGTATTATTGTTGTTGTTATTATTATTATTTTATTCACAAAAAACAGTAATACAGAGCAAATGAAATTGATATCCTGGATTTTGTATCACAATATCACAAGTCGAACACTTCCCAAGCGTCTGTGTGATGTATTTTCGTATGTATATATGTATGTATGATGATGATTATTGTTGTTGTTGTTGTTGTTGTTATTGGTCCATTGCACAGTCAGCCAGATGTTCAGTTTGGCTTTGCCATTTCTATCTACCTATCAAGTCCTTTCCAAAGATTTAGGACAGGCAGATAGATGTTTGCAGCTCACACCCGTAAAAAAAACAAAGCAATAACAAGGCAGATTTAAAAAAAACATCAAATGTTACAAAAACACAAAAAATAAAATGACCAAGGAAAAAAGAAAACCAGGGAGAAAACAAGAAGGAAACTTTACGATTGCGGCAAGAACCGTCGCAAAATGAAGCAAACCTCAGTTAACAGTGATCTCAATTAAAAACAGAAATTTTGAAATCATATGTCGAGGACTCTTCTGTGTTTTTTTTCATGACACCCCGACACAATTGTCTCCGTCAATACAAACCTCGCCCAGTTTGAAGCCAAGCTGTCAAAATGAAAGCAAATTAGCGGATTGTTCAATGATCTGTGTTTTGGGGTAGGAGAAGATTAAACACATACTGCTCATCGATTTTCCTCTTCAAAATGCCCTGAAAATCTCCTGCTCTTTGGGGGTCTTTAACCTTCAGCAAAGTCCTCGTTGTCCCAAAAATACGAGTGATGGTTTTTTCCTTGGATTCCTGGAGCTTTTCTTCCGTGACGGCCGTAGGGAAGAATGACATAACGATAGTAGACATCTTCACCTCCTGCAAGATAGGAAGGATGAGGTGGGGGGGGGGAGAGTCAGTGAGCCCTCTGAGCATATGCAGAGTGTTTCCCCCCATTGGCCAAGGGGAGCCACTGTTTTTTTTTTCCTGTTTGAAGGCAGCATCTATTTGGTTTTTTTCTAAAAGTTTTTATAGTTTTTATTTATTTATTTATTTATTTATTGGATTCGTATGCCGCCCCTCTCCGTGAACTCGGGGCGGCTAACAACAGTGGTAAAAACAACATGTGACAATCCAATACTAAAAACAGCTAAAAACCCTTGTTATAAAACCAATCATACATACAAACATACCATGCATAAATTGTAGAAGCCTAGGGGGAAAGAATATCTCAGTTCCCCCATGCCTGATGGCAGAGGTGGGTTTTAAGGAGCTTATGAAAGGCAAGGAGGGTGGGGGCTATTCTAATCTCTGGGGGGAGTTGGTTCCAGAGGGCCGGGGCCGCCACAGAGAAGGCTCTTCCCCTGGGTCCCGCCAAACGGCATTGTTTAGTTGACGGGACCCGGAGAAGGCCCACTCTGTGGGACCTAACTGGTCACTGGGATTCGTGCGGCAGAAGGCGGTCCCAGAGATAATCTGTTCTGGTGCCATGAAGGGCTTTATGGGTCATAACCAACACTTTGAATTGTGACCGGAAACTGATCGGCAACCAATGCAGACTGTGGAGTGTTGGTGTGACATGGGCATATTTTTCTCCAATATGCATCCATACTGTTGTATCCTGAAATGGCTACCTTGTAACGCTGTAAATAGTTTGTTCCTCTTTTCCAGCGCTGTCTGAGCCCAAGCAGGAAGTCGCTCCTGATTGGCTCAGACGCGGCCGGCTCTCGCTTTGGCGGGAACCGCAAAAGTATAAAAGAAGCGGCTTCTCCCTGCAGAGCCAGTCGGTACTCGCTGAATCGTCACTTTACCTTGCTGAGCTGTCACTTATTCTCTGAGCTGAATAAAAGTACCGATTGCTCAAACCCTGTCTCTGGGTCTACTTCACTGGCGACGAACGAACGGAAGAACTTCGCGTGCAACATGGACAAAATCCAGATCGGCCAGGCTCCAGAACTTTTCGATGCCGAGAAAATGACTTGGGACGAGTACATGGCCACCTTCGAGATATTCCTCGAGGCGGCGGGAATGCAGGACGCCGGAGCCGATCGCAGACGGGCTATTTTTCTAAACTACTGCGGCGCAGAGATCCGTAGACTTGCCCAAACTCTCACCGAACCAGAACAAGCAAGAGCCACAGCGTGGGACGTCCTTCAACAGAAACTAGCGAGCCATTTTAAACCAACCAGACCAGCCGTGGTTTACCGGCATCAATTTCACATGATGGCTCAGAGAGAAACCGAGTCGATAAGCCAATTCACAACGCGGCTTCGAACGGTACTCGCTCAATGCAAGTTTCAAGATCCGGAAGCTCGCCTCACCGACGCCTTGATTTTCGGCATGAAGAACCACACAGTGAGAAGTAAACTCCTCACCGAAGATGAGCCGACTCTACAAACCGTAATCAAATTAGCGCAAACCGCGGAAGCAGCCGACGCAGCGGCAAGAGAATTAAAAGAGCACGGAAGGCGAGAAACCATTGCCAAAATCGACGCCGAGTCTCCCAGCGCCATGGGAACAGACGTCCGCGGCCAGCTAACTAGCAACGGGGACGACTGCCTCCTCCTGCAAGACCAACCGAGACACCCTAGAGCTACTCATCCAGCCCCCTGCGCGGGCTGCCGGGGAAATCACCAGCGCCATCGATGCCCGTTCCGCGACACCACTTGCCGCCGTTGCAACCGGAGAGGCCACATCGCCATCGCATGCAGGGCAACGGCACCAGAAGAAACTTTTGCCACACAACAATACCAGCGACCCCAAAACCACCCCCCCCAATCGCGAGAAAGGAGACCGTTCCGCAACTCGGGTCAAAGGAATTACCCCACCGCTAACCGAGACTACAATAGAGGTAACTCTCAATATTCCGTGAATAACACGGCAACCAAAAAGGGGGCTAAAATTGTTATCTCGTTGTTGCTAAATAACCAGCCTTGCTCAATGGAGCTAGATACGGGTTCGAGATATACCATCATGCCCTGGGAAAAATTTAAGCTATATATGCCTAATGTGTCTGAGGCTGACCTAATTCAAACCTCTTTGGTGATCAGAGACTTCCAAGGGGGGGTAATCTCGGTCCTGGGAACTGCAAATGTACCGATTGTATTTAAGAATGTCAAATGTACCCTTCCCATGCTTATTGTGACGGGGGCCAAACACTCCCTGCTAGGGCTAGCATGGATGGAACCGTTGGGGATTGAAATTTCGGGTGTGTGTAATGTAAACTGTGATATTATGCCTAACTTTGTGAAAGAGTTCCCTGAAGTGTTCAGCCCCACCTTAGGATTGTATAAGGGAACCCCCATATCTTTCTCTATTGACCCCAAGGTCCCACCAGTTAGACTGAAACCTCGCAGGGTTCCCCTCCCGCTTCTCCCCAAGCTAGACTTACAGCTGGACAAACTCATTAGTCAAGGTATCTTGGTCCCTGTGGAACAGGGGCCATGGGAAACTCCCATAGTGACACCCCTGAAGCCAGATGGCTCCTTAAGAGTTTGCGCTGATTACAAATCAACCCTGAATAAGGCACTCCAACACCACCCCTACCCCATTCCGGTTGTGCAACAACTCTTACACTCCCTGGGGGAGGGGAAAAGGTTCGCAAAGATCGACCTGGCGCAGGCTTACCAGCAACTTCCGGTCGATGAACAAACAGCAAACGCTCAAACAATTGTAACGCACAGGGGGGCTTTCAAATGCACGAGGTTACAGTTTGGGGTGAGCATAGCCCCAGGGATATTCCAGAGCATCATGGAACGCCTATTGTCAGGGGTAAATGGGGCCATCCCATATTTTGATGACATCTTAATTGCAGGGGAAAACCAGGAACAAGTGAACAAAAGAATAAGGGAAGTACTTAAGAGGCTACAGGACAAAGGGTTACGAATCAAGCCTGATAAATGTGTCTGGGGAACTAACAGTATTGAATTCCTAGGATATAAAATAGATAAGGAAGGTATCCACCCCACAACTGAGAAGCTGAGAGCAATTAGAGAAGCCCCAGAGCCACGAGATAAGAGTGAGTTGCAAGCATTTTTGGGCCTCCTTAATTTTTATTCCGTTTTTTTAAAGCAGAAGGCAACAGTAGCAGAGCCTCTCCATCGTTTACTCCAGAAGGAAGCCCGCTGGACATGGGGGAAAATTGAACGTGAAGCCTTTGCTCAAATAAAAAATTTACTAACTTCTAAAAGTGTAGTAGTCCAATATAGTGCCTCACTACCCATTAGGCTCACGTGCGACGCTTCGCCGTACGGCATAGGAGGAGTCCTAGCTCACGTTCTACCTAATCAGACAGAGGCCCCAATAGCATTTTTTTCAAGAACCATGACCAGCACGGAGAGAAATTATAGCCAGTTAGACAAGGAGGCTCTGGCATTAGTGGCAGGGGTAAAGAAGTTTCACAATTACATTTTTGGAAGAAATTTTGAGCTAGTCACTGACCACAAACCCCTACTAGGCCTGCTAGCCCCCAACAAGCCCACTCCACCTTTTATGTCTCCAAGACTAATCAGATGGGCCCTTTTCCTCTCTGGGTATCAGTATGAGCTCACCCACAAGGGGGGGAAGGAAATCAATCATGCAGACGGCCTCAGCAGATGCCCCATAGCAGACTTGGTAGAAGACCCTGTTCCAACCACAGACGTGCTAATGATAGAACTCGAGGAAAACCCACTAACCACAGCAAAAGAGGTAGCTGCACACACGCAGCAAGACCAAATCCTGAAACAAGTAGTGAACTGTGTTCTAAAGGGATGGCAAAATGATATTGTTAAACCTGAATTGTGTGATTTTAAGAACAAAAGGCTTGAATTGTCATATGTAAAAGGTTGTTTGCTGTGGGGGGATAGAGTGATCATCCCCAAACGCCTAAGGGAAAAGGTACTCAGAATGTTACACGTGGGCCATCCTGGGATTGTCAGGATGAAGAGCCTAGCAAGGGGGCATTTATGGTGGCCAGGGCTTGATGCTGATATTGAAAGTTGGGTTTCAAAGTGTGACCCGTGCCAAGAGTCTAGGCCCAATCCCCCCAAAACAACTCCGGCTGAGTGGGAACAGCCTGCTGGCCCTTGGTCTAGGATCCACATTGATTTTGCTGGCCCAGTGGGGTCTCAGTATTTCCTAATAGTGGTTGATGCTTTCTCCAAATGGTTGGAAATAATAGCAATGAACAACATAACCACAAGTGCCACTATCAAGGTATTGAGCAGACTGTTTGCATCCCATGGTTGCCCTGATCTATTGGTGTCTGACAATGGACCACAACTAACAGCCAGGCAATTCGAATTATTCCTAGATGGCCTGGGGGTCAGACATGCCCTCATCTCGCCTTACTCGCCCTGGGCTAACGGGTTGGCAGAACGTTACGTAAGGGTGGCAAAAGAGGCATTGCACAGGTCAGGCCCTGGAGATGTGCAACAGAACTTGGACCAATTCTTATTAACCCAGCACATTACCCCTAACTCGCACACGCATGTAAGCCCTGCAGAGTTATTGATGGGGAGAAAGTTGAGGTCACCACTAGACAGGTTAAACCCAAGGTTCTGTTTGAATAATAACCAAATGTGCATAAAACCAGAAAGAGAAATGTATTTGGGTCAAAATGTATATGTAAAATGCTTTGATGGAAATGTAAACTGGATGAAGGGAATTATTGTTAAGCAAAATGCACCCAAGACTTATATTGTTAAACTGGAGGATGGTCGTTTGTGGAAACGACACATAGACCACATTCGGAAACGAACTGAAAACCAATTACAACAACCCGCTGACTCGGACTCTCCCCCCTCAACAGACTTTTATACATTGCCCGAACTAAGAAACACGCAGAGAGACTTATCGGGCCAGGGGGAACCATCCAGCGACGCCGAGCCATCCTCGTCCTCCGAGGCCTTCGTTGGGCCCGCCAGGCCTAGTCCGCCGCACCGGGAGAACAGCGGCGAGCCATCCTCCACAGTCAGTGGCGAAGGAGAAAATGGACTGCGCAGGTCAGCGCGAGAGTCTCGAAGGCCTCACCGATTGGACGACTTCGTCACGTGGCTTTCTTGATGGATGGGTCCAACTATGAGGGGAGGGGTGTTGTATCCTGAAATGGCTACCTTGTAACGCTGTAAATAGTTTGTTCCTCTTTTCCAGCGCTGTCTGAGCCCAAGCAGGAAGTCGCTCCTGATTGGCTCAGACGCGGCCGGCTCTCGCTTTGGCGGGAACCGCAAAAGTATAAAAGAAGCGGCTTCTCCCTGCAGAGCCAGTCGGTACTCGCTGAATCGTCACTTTACCTTGCTGAGCTGTCACTTATTCTCTGAGCTGAATAAAAGTACCGATTGCTCAAACCCTGTCTCTGGGTCTACTTCACATACCTATCCCTTAATCTTAACAAATACACAGTTATACCTTTATGTTTAATAGTACATGAACCAATATCTCAATCTGCACCTTTTATATATTAATTCCCTGCCTGTACCGCCTTTATATCATATCCCTCTACAGTATCTCCTTCTCTTCCCTCTCTCGTCTTTCTTTCTCCTTCTCTCCCACTTCCCTACTTTCGTCCTCTCCCCTTCCTTCTCTATAATAATAATAACAACAGGGTCGGAAGGGACCTTGGAGGTCTTCTAGTCCAACCCTCTGCTTAGGCAGGAAACCCTACACTTCAGACAAATGGTTATCCAACATCTTCTTGAAAAAATCCTGGTTCTCTTCTGTTTCTATTCTATTCTATTCTATTCTAATCCATACTATTCTACTCTCCATCAGTGCATCTCAAACTCTGTCTGATCCACTTGTTCTCGGCCGAGGTGCAACCTTCTCACCTCCACCTTTGCTTTGGGTTCCTCGACCTTTTTTCCCTCCTCCATCACTTCTCCGACTTCTCTGTAATTTGCATCCCCTGGTTTCTATAGTCAACCGCTCGGCGGGCTCAACTTTCTTGTTGGCTGCTAGAGAGGGGGCAAAAAAAGGAATTTAAAAAAGGAGGTTTCCTTGTCAGGCTTCCAAATCTTTAGAGCGCAGAAAGATTGTACGGAAGAGAATTAAAATTTAGTTTTGATTTTCTCCAAAGCCAAAAAGTCATTACGTAGCTTGTCCCGACTTTAGAGGAAGACCCTGTTTTCAGCTCTCTCCTAAAAAGGATTTTTCCAGGACTAAAACCCACCAAAGGGCTCTACAAAATGCAAAAAAAGAAGAGAACAGTCAATGCCTCAGTTACATCATTTAAAGAAGGCAAAGGCCTGTCTTTCCAGGATTTTATGCCCGTCTGCGAGATGCCAACCTTCGTTCTCAAATATGGGCAATCCATGTTTTAAGAACTACCTCATTTAGGAACGGTTCACAGTTACGACAGGAATCAAAAAGTAACTTTAGGGCCTTTGTCAATCTCTGCAAGTCTGTAAAACCAAAGAAAGCTTAAATAAGACTGAAAGCGCCATCATGTTTAGAGATCTCTATGCTGAATAACTGAGTTGTTGGTCTCAATTGTAGTTGCTTGCAGGAGGATTACTTGCACCTAACAAATTACTTAACATCTTCAAGTGCCCTGTGTTTTGAGAGGTCACCTTGGTTTTCAGTAAAGGGTGTTTTCTAAAATGTTTTTCATTTGGAAGAAAAAAATCCCTCTGCTTGCACGGAGATCGCAGCCTACATTTTGTAAGTATGCATACGAGGGAGGGAGGGAGGGAGGGAGGGAGGGAGGAAGGAGAAATGGAGGGAGAAATGGAGGGAGAAAGGAAGGAGAAATCGAGGGAGGAAGAAAGGAAGGAAGGAGAAATCGAGGGAGGAAGGAAGGAAGGAAGGAAGGAAGGAAGGAAGGAAGGAAGGAAGGAAGGAAGGAAGGAAGGAGAATATTACTCTGGAAATATAAAACTATTAAATACGAATCTCTCTCCCCTTTTATGGAAAGCAAACAAGTTCCTTGATAGATCAAAATAGAAGTAGAAAGAAACTAGGCAACTAGGATTTTTTTAAAAAAATGAAATAATCAGGTAGCATTATATGAATTGGATGAATTATTAACTTAAAATTGGATAAAGGAACTTTCCAGGATCATGTTTCCTAATTTGGAATTATAGGGAAGTGATAATGACCAAATGATTTCAACTTTTTTCATTTAGCATCTGTTACCAGCATATGTATACTATATATCAGGGGTGGGCAATTAGTTTATAATTATAATATAATTATAATTATACGGAGAGGGGCAGCATACAAATCTAATAAATAATAATGATAATAATAATAAATATATATATTAATATTAATAATATAATATATTTCAAGATACAATATATCATAATATACTGTATTGGGTAGAATTGAGTTAATTATATTAGTCCGGCCCTCTAAAACCATCCCAATTTCTCATGGGTTCCTATGGCAAAATTAATTGCCCACCCCTGCTCATGATTCTTGTCAAATGATATATTTTCTTTTATGTATACTGAGAGCATCTGCACCAGACAAATTCCTTGTGTCCAATCATACTTGGCCAATAGACTTCTATTCTATTCTTTTCCATTCTATTCTATTCTATCCTTTATGTACGCTGAGAGCATGTGCACCAAAGACAAATTCCTTGTGTCCAATCACACTTGGCCAATACAGAATTTTATTATTGTTTATTATTATTATTGTTGTTGTTGTTCTTATTATTATTTTACCATTCATTAATGAAACTCAGTCAACTAAACATTTTAAAAAGTGACACAAATAGCACTCACTGGTGCTAGTTGGATACAGGAGGGGTTATTATTTTTATTGTTACTGTTTTTGTAGTTATTCATGGTGACAGCCGGATGTTCAGACTGGGTTTGGCATTTTGTACTCTTTTTTATTAATACTATTATAATATTATATTATATTATTGCAGCCTAAAGGCTTTGACTTAAATGTCTAACTTTCAAAATAGCAAGTTACGTATTTGCATCTTTTTAAGGGTTTTTAACTACGTTAGTCCATGGCTGAGATTTGAGCTTCTCTTAAAGAAGACTCGAGCTTTCGCCCCCAAGAAAGATGGCGCCGGAAACCTTTCTGCCAGGCCTCCCGCGATAGGCCACAAGCCTGGTGACGTCACATTAACGGAACCAGGAGGCAAAGTCGCCGCCGGAGAGCTCGGCTTTTTTTTTTTTAACTTTGCGGCCGGCCCCGGAAGTGGGCCTTCGGGAAGGAAGGGGGGGGGAGGGCCAAGGTAGAGAGGCCATGATGCGTCCTCAGCCCCTCGGACAACTCCTGCGCTGGGCTCTGGGTCACCGCGGGGACGAGCTACAAACCGCTCAAAAACGAATGATGGTAAGGCCGCCGCTGGGAGAGCGAACGCCATTACGGTAAAGCTTTTTCCGGTTTGGAGTCTATCGCTTCCGGGTTAGGTTGGGTCAACTCTACCGGCAACCCAAAGGGGTAAAGCAAGCATGGCAATCACATTAGACTTCCGCTTCTTTGTAACGGAAACCTTCCATATGCGGGTGGGGAGAAGACATTTAAAGAAAGCTAGGGCAGCGTGCCAGTTATTCCTTCTAGATGTTTTCGGGCTTAAAGGCTTGCATTAATAACCAGATTACATCTCCCTTTTGTCTCCATTAGAAGAGTGGCAGCTGTTGTCCTGTTTCCACCTCCCCCCCCCCCCGTGCAATCTTCCACCCTCCTGTAAACATCTGGGTGGATTGCAACCAAGCAACAGCTGGATTTCAAGGGAATGGAATTAGGAAATCTTGACTGGTCTGGCCTTCAGGATCCTGTGGTCTGGAGATCCAATTCTTGGGGGCAATGTACCAAAATGTCCTTCCTGTTAATGACTACTTAAGCTTCAACCGCAGCAACACACGAGCATGTAACAGATTCAAACCCGTTCCAAACTCGACTGCAGAAAATACAACAGAGTGATCAATGCCTGGAATGCCCTACCTGATTCCATGGTTTCTTCCCCAAACACTTTAACCTTAGACTGTCTACAGTCGACCTCTCCCCCTTTCTAAGAGGCATACATAAGCGCACCACTGTGCCTACCGTCCTATATTGTCCTCTTTTATTGTTACCTTTTACTTATGTTTATACCAACTACTACTGTCCTATACCTGTTTGACAAATAAATAAATAAAATGGGTCTTGGTAAGGCCACACTTGGAATACTGCATCCAGTTTTGGTCGTCACGATGTAAAAAGGATGTTGAGGCTCTAAAAAGAGTGCAGAGAAGAGCGACAAAGATGATTCGGGGACTGGAGGCTAAAATATATGAAGAACATGGTTACATGAACTAGGTATGTCTAGTTTACTGAAAAGAAGGACCACGGGAGACATGATAGCAATCTTCCAATATCTCAGGGGTTGACGCAAAGAAGAAGGAGTCAACCTATTCTTCAAAGCACCTGAGGGTAGTACAAGAAACAATGGGTAGAAACTAAAGAAGGAGAGAAGCAACTTGGAACTAAGGAGAAATTTCCTGGCAGACAGAACAGTTGATCAGTGGAACAGCTTGCCTCCAGAAGTTGTGAATGCCCCCACACTGAAAGTTTTTAAGCAGATATTGGATAACCATTTGTCTGAAATGGTGTAGGGTTTCCTGCTTAAGCAGGGGGTTGAACTAGAAGACCTCCAAGATCCCTTCTAACTCTGTTGTTGTTGTTGTTATGTGAGTCTACGGAGAGGGGCGGCATACAAATCTAATAAATAATAATAATAATAACAACAATAATAACAATAATAATATAAATAAATAAATAAATACAATAAACAATGTGATCTCTAGAAACTTCTGGAGAAGGTTAGAGAAGAAGACAAGCCTTGCAAATCCATGTTCATCGCTTAGAAACATGGAAACATAGAAGACTGATGGCAGAAAAAGACCTCCTGGTTCATCTAGTTTGCCCTTATACTATTTCCTGTATTTTATCTTAGGATGGATCTACGTTTATCCCAGGCATGTTCAAATTCAGTGACTGTGGATTTACCAACCATGTCTGCTGGAAGTTTGTTCCAAGCATCTACTCTTCTTCTCACTTCTCTTCTTCCTTTGCAGGTGGCTGGCCTGGGCAACCACACATTCCCTGGCACCCGGCACAGCGTGGGTATGGCAGTGCTGAACCACCTAGCTTCCAAGTTGGACGTGGCTGACCAGTGGAAGAGAGACAAGCAGTGCTGTGCGGATGTGGTGATGGCCAGCCTAGGAGAAGCGGAGATTCTGCTGGTGAAACCCCGCAAGTTCATGAACCTCAACGGGATCTCGTTGGTCACCGCTGGTACGACGGGCTCTGCTTCGTCTTCCCCACCCACCAAGGAATGGCCACCTCTGTCTGTGAGGCTCCCACATCTCAATGGGAGGCTAAGCCACTGGTTGCTTAGTCTCCCGTTCCTTTCTGTGGTTGGTCAACCTTGGTTTACTCAAGCCACCCAGTTTGGTTTATGGGTCACACGACGAATTGAAGAACCGTTGTGGAATCACAAATTAAGACTTATATGTTTGGGGCTTAGTTTGTGCATATAAGATAGGGACCATGGTTTACCCCAGTGGTTCTCAACCTTTCTAATGCTGGGACCCCTTAACACAGTTCTTCGTGTTGTGGTGACCCCCAACTATAAGTCTAACACCAATTTTCCCAACAGAGCTTTAAGCTGATTGGCAGGAAGGTCAAAGGGACACCCCCACCGTCAACGCCTGATTGGGTGGGTTGTAAAAATATGTTCCAAGGCGCCAGGATAAAAACTTTAGTTCCTAACTAAATTTGTCTTTTCCCATGCTCTTAGGCGACCCCTGTGAGATGGTCATTCGACACCCCAAAGGGCCCCCGACCCCCAGGTTGAGAACCATGGTTTACCCAAACATTGTCTACTTTAAACAAATCACACGGCAATGTAAGGAAGGAGATGGAATTAGGGAAGGAGGAAGGGAGATGGAAAGGAGGGAGGGAAATGGAAGAGAGAAAGGAGATGGAAATATGGAAGGAAGAAGAGAGAGAGAGAGGGAGATGGAAATGACAGGGAGGCAGGAAGAAGATGGAAATGGAAATAGAAGGGAGGGAGAAAGAAGGGAGTGAGATGGAGATGAAGGGAGGGAGAAAGAAGGGAGGAAGGAAGGAGTGAGATGGAGATGAAGGGAGGGAGAAAGAAGGGAGGAAGGAAGGAATGAGATGGAGATGAAGGGAGGGAGAAAGAAGAGGAAGGAAGGAGTGAGATGGAGATGAAGGGAGGGAGAAAGAAGGGAGGGAGGAAGGAGTGAGATGGAGATGAAGGGAGGGAGAAAGAAGTGAGATGGAGATGAAGGGAAGGGGAGAAGAGAGGGAGGAAGGATATAGAATGAAGGGGAAGGAGGAATGTAGAGAGGGAGGGAGATGGAAATGGATGGGAAGAAGGAAGGAAGGAAGGAAGGAGCTCACAGTGATGAGATTCTCCCACTGAGGACATTTTCCAATTCTTCTTCTCTCGTATATAAATACTGCACCTACAAATGCCCCTTGTCTTCCCTTCCCTCCACAAACCTGCCTTTTCTGGGTTAGGAGACGTTGAGCTGGGGTGCTTTCTCTGGAAATCACCATTACAAAAAACCATCTAATTCAACCAGTTGTCTCCCACTAGATTGGTCTCTCCCACTGACACCCAACCCCCACTGACACCCAACCCCCTTCTCTCTCTCTCTCTCATCAGCGGAAAGATACAACCTGAACGTTGAAGATATCTACCTGGTCCACGATGATCTGGATAAGCCCCTGGGGAAGATCTCCCTAAAACTGGGCGGAAGTGCAAGGTATTTGATGCCAAACGGTTCTCTCTTGTTTACAGACGCCTGCAGACTCTCCGTGTTTTTAATAGGAAAGTGAACACAAGAACAAGGGGGCACAATCTGAGGTTAGTTGGGAGGAAGATCAGAAGCAACGTGAGAAAATATTATTTGATTGAAAGAGGAATAGATGCTTGGAACAAACTTCCAGCAGACGTGGTTGGTAAATCCACAGTCACCGAATTTAAACATGCCTGAGATAAACATAGATCCATCCTAAGATAAAATACAAGAAATAGTATAAGGGCAGACTAGATGGACCAGGAGGTCTTCTTCTGCCGTCAATCTTCTATGTTTCTATGATTTGGACTGAAATAAACCCATTGTGAAAGAACAACGGGATCTCACAGACCTCCTTTATCTTTCAGGGGTCACAACGGAGTCCGTTCCTGCATCGGCTGCCTGCACTCCGACGTAGGTCTTAATTTAGCTTTCGGATCCCTTCCTTACACCCTGGTGTCGCCGTAGGAACAGAAGATCCTGGATTGAAATCTTGCCATCCCAGCAGCCAGGCCTATCTCGGCTTATCCTGGGCAATCCCCCTTCACACGCTGGCGTGGCTCGATTTCTTGCGCTGGTAATAGAGCCCGGTTAAAAATCACACTGGTGTGGCGGTTGCCAGGCTGAAAAGGCTATTACTGTGTTAAGCCTGCCAGCCTGCCTGCACACAAGTTCTAGTCAGTTTCCCTCTGCCGAGCGACAGAGGCAAATTGGAGCAGGACCCTATTGAGAAAAGGGAAAGGAGTCAGCTGATCTAATGATGCTTGACGGGGGTTCACTGAATCTGTCGTGGTGGTCCCCCATCCCAACTGTAGATTTTTTGTGTGCCTTTTTTCAGGGGAAAAGGAGAATGCTGTCAATGTGGGTTTTTTTTAAAAAAAAAATTATTATTTTCAAAAAGAACAAAACATCATGTACAAACATTAAAAAAACCAGACAAAACACACAACACAAAGAGGAGCTACAATCGCTCCGCTTAGAATAGAAGTCTCCATGATACAATAAGGAAAAACTGTTGTTGATTAGATCAATTCAGAGGAATAAAAACGTCTACACATAGTAAATAGTAAATATAAATATTTTTAAATTCATTGAGAATTTCTTTTGTTCAACCAGGTATAGACCCTATCCCAAATTTTATAAAATTCTGATTCTTCTTGGTCTATTCTCCAAAGCGCTGGAGGGCAGAACAAGAAGCAATGGATGGAAACTAAACAAGGAGAGAAGAACTAAGGAGAAATTTCCTGACAGTCAGAATGGTTGATCAGTGGAACAGCTTGCCTCCAGAAGTTGTGAATGTTAGAATACTGGAACACTTTTAAGAAGATGTTGGATAACCATCTGTCTGAAGTAGTGTAGGGTTTCCTGCCTGAGCGGGGGGTTGGACTAGAAGACCTCCAAGGTCCATTCCAACTCTGTTTTTGTTGTTGTTATTATTTATATTGTATTGTATTGTATTGTATTATATTATATTGTATTATATTATGTTATGTTATATTTATTATATTATTATATTATATTATATTATATTATATTATTTTCTTCACAGCACATGATCCGACTCAGGATTGGCATCGGCCGTCCGACAGCGACGGTATCCGTAGAAGACTATGTCCTAAGCCGATTCACCGATGCGGAGGAAGAGGTGTTGCCGGCTGTTTTCGAGCAGGCCGCCACAATGCTGCTGCAGCACATTCAACAGAATTTCAGCCAAAAGGAGTCACCGGGTCCCTGCGATAGACTCGTGGGCTTCCCTCCCAAGACAGAAGGTGGGGGGCCCTCTTGAACCCACCCTATAAGACCGGCAAGTGAAAGCAACCGAGTGACGTGTGTGTGTCTTTTGAGAAAGCTGAGTTGTGTGAACTGAGGCCAAGCTCGCCCGCTGGTTGTAGCGTCACACAATGGGCAAACCTTACTCCAAGAAATGATGGTCCGGGCCCTTTAAGGCAGGGGTCTCCAACCTTGGCAACTTTAAGCCTGGGGGACTTCAACTCCCAGAATTCTCCTGCAAAGCTGGCCAGGGAATTCTGGGAATTGAAGTCCCCCAGGAATTGAAATCCTCCAGTTGCCAAGAATATAAGAACGTAAGAAGAGCCATGCTGAATTGGGTCAAAGCCCATCGAATCCAGCATTCTGTGTCACACAGTGGCCCACCAATTGTCCATGGGGATCTTGAGCAGAAAGGGAAGGGAAAACCCTCCCTTTCCCTTGACCCCCAACAAATGGGATCCAAGGGAATCCTGCCTGCCTCAACCAACATAGGGGTGCCACATGGACATCCATTTCAATAACCACCTATGATGTACTTGGCATCCATGAATCTGTCTAATCCTGCCTTGAAGCTCTCCAGGCTGACAGCTGTCACAACCTCTTCTGGAAGCGAATTCCCAAGGACCCTCTGGGTGAAGAAATATTTCCCTTGATTTGTCCTCACTTTCTTACCTGTGAGCTTTAGGGAGGGGCCCCTCGTCCTAGTATTGTGTGATAGAGAAAAGGATTTTTCTGTATCCACCTTTTCTATCCCATGCATGATTGTATAAACTTTGATCAAGTCACCCCTTAAACGCCGTCTTTCAAGGCTGAAGAGACCAAGGTGTTGCAGCCTGGTTTCATAAGGGAGGGGCTCCATTTCCTTGATCTTGCCCTTTTTTTGCACCTTTTCCAGTTCCATGATATCCTTCTCGAGGTGCGGTGACCAGAACTGAACACAGTACTCCAAATGTGGTCTCACCCGCGTTCTAAACAGCAGGATCACATTCTCCCTCTTCCTGCTTGTTATACCTCTAGCTATGCAGCCAAGCATTCTACTCGCTTTCCCTACTTTCCGTTTCTCCTGAAATTGTAAATGTTTTTTTTTTTTTTTTGCGCTTCCTGCTAACCTCAAATTGGAAGCGGGGTTTTGAAAGGACGATTCGTGCAATGGTGGAAAGAACGGCACCGACAGGCCTCGTCTTATGACCGTACAGGACTCGGGAGTCGTGCCCATGGGATTTCCCTCCTGCTGGATCTCTGGTTCGAATGCTGGAGATCCCCCCCCCCAACCGCCCGGCTGCTGCGGCAAGGAAAAGGTTTGGACCCCCGTTGTTTGGAAACGATGTCTGAACGGAATGGTCCTAAATCGAGGAATCTGGGATTAGTTAAATGTACTACTTAGGGCGGGGGGGGGGGGGGAAGAAGTCTAAATTTGTGTTTATTTGTTTTGTTTTTAATTTTTTGTTAACATCTGATTGGTTATAAAGGATTTTCTTAGCTTACAGAAAAATGAATAAAGAGAGGAAGGAAACATTATGGCCCAATGTCTAGTAAGTTAGAAATGTTATTGGTGTTATATTTTTGAAGGAACATTAAGGAAGGAATTTAATGAAAAGATAATGTGTATAACCTGTTGTGGTTAGCTCTGGCCCAGCTCCTGCCCCAAGGAATGTGCAGGTGGATGTGGGGGAAACATCCACATGCCGCAGGACTGTTTTGCTCCCGATGGAATCTGCCGACGAAGCCTCCTCTGACCAAGGAAGCGTGAGTGACAGGGAAGAGGGAGTCTGGCAGACAGCCCAGGAGGAGATCAATCATCTGTATCATCCTTGGATTCTGAACAAGAATTAATGACACATCCATGCATGCGTAGAGTGATACATAGGAGACAACAACTGAAGGATTATTACAAGAGAAAATGAGGCTACCTGTGGTTGGGTGGGGCTGCTGTAATTAGTGCTACAGATAAAAGTGCAACCTGGCGTTTTAGCCTCATGGCAGTTTATCTGATTCATTGTTTCGTCAAGATCGTGGTTTTTGTGCTGTTCAAGATTGTGTTTGGACTCTCTGGACTTTAGAATTGGACTCAATTTCCCAGTTATTGGGTGAGCAATTGGATTGCATTTAACCTGTGCCTTGTGTGTACCAGAAAATCCCTTTGACATTTAAAAAGGGAGCTGTTTCTGTTTTTCTGCTTATAAAATCTTTTGGGTTTTATCGTGTGGTGTGTGTCTTCCTGGACTAATTACCCTGTAATTACGGGCGGTTGAGACATGCCGGCAGAACAGTAACCAGATGACAAAATTAGAAATAAAAAATTTTGCAACGGTTTTTTGATGATTGATATTAGTTACTAACAAAATTACTGCATTTTTTTCATGGAAAATAGATGGTATACTCAGTATTGTTTGAATGTACGTTGAGAGAAAATAAATAAATAAAAAATTTACCCTAAGTTGAGGAATCCGTTCTTCCCCAACCCCAGGAGCGGCGAACCGCTTCCCGCCCTCTTTCCAAAAGAAGACTTTGGGGGCTCCTAGTAAGGTACAGTCCAGTTTAATATGGGTATGAGACCAGGAAAATAAAAATAAATACAAAAAATGCAGCAGCAGCAGCCAATTGGGGCAAACGGCCGGTGGGGACCCCCGGCATGGCCCATGACCCCCCCTCTCGGTTGGGTCCCTCCGCCGCAGTTGGCACCCTTCTGAATTCTCACTCCTGCCTATCAGGCTTCCTCGTTTTTCCCTTTGTTGTTGTTTTTATCAGGGTTTGCACAGGTCACTCCATGGATTGTTATTATTATTTGGTAAGAATAAAGCCACCGACGCCGAGCCGTTTCTCCCCCCCTGGAGCAATAGCGTCAGGCCCTCCCCCCTCCCCAGCTCCTCTTCCGCCCTACTTGCTGAGCAGCTCCTGCTCCGCAAGGTGAGCGCCAATTTCCGGCAAGTCTTCGCGGATCACCACCTCTTCCGATGTCTGATGCGCCCCTTCCCTGGACACCTGGGCGGCAGTCTTGGGTGGCGTGCTGGCACTGATGTGGCTCTCGGGTCTCCAGGACAATATGGTCTGCGGAGGAAGCGAGCGGGGTGGGGTGGGGTAGGGTTTTAAAGTGGGGGTAGCTGCTTTAACGAGGACTAGCAGCCCTGTTTTCCCCGAAAATTAGACGCCCTGTTTAATGAAGACTAAAAACCCTGTTCCATGAGGACTAGAATCCCATTCAATGAAGACTAAAATCTCTGTTCTTCGGAGAGGGGCGGCATACAAATCTAATAAATAATAATAATTATTATTATTATTAAAAAAAGACTAAAAGCTCTGTTCCATGAGGACTATAATCCCATTCAATGAAGACTAAAAACCTTGTTCCATGAGGATTAGAATCTCATTTCATGAAGAGTAACAAGCCTGTTTCACAAGGACTAAAATCCCATTTCATGAGGACTAAAAAAACCTGTTCCGTGAGGACTAGAATCCCATTTCATGAAGACTAATAACCCTGTTCCATATGGACTAGAATCCCATTTCATGAGGACTAAAAAAACCTGTTCTGTGAGGACTAGAATCCCATTTCATGAAGACTAATAACCCTGTTCCATATGGACTAGAATCCCATTTCATGAGGACTAAAAACCCTGTTCATGAAGCCGCTCAGAGTCCTTATGCATATAAATACAATAAATAAATAATAAAATAAATAAATAAAACCCCAGGTTTCATGAGGGCTGAAATCCCATTTCATGAAGACTAAAAACCCTGTTTCTTGAGGACCTACATTCCGATTTCATGAAGGCTAAAGCCACTGTTCCATGAGTATTAAAAATCCAGTTTTCATGAGGACTAGAATCCCATTTCATGAGGACTAGAAACCCTGTTTCGTGAGGACCAGAAGCCCAGCTTCCCAAGGACTAGCCGGCCCTCTCTTTCATGAGGACTAGAATCGCCTCTCGTTTCAACAAAGACCAAAAAAGCAGATGGAAGGCAGCTCCCGGCTAGCAACCCCTTCCCATCCTTTGCTCCTTCGCTGCATCACCACCCCTGAAGACCCTTCCTCCCCCCTCCCCATCCCCACATCACACCCACCTCAGTGGCGCTGCCATACGGGCGGATGGAGACCATCTGCGTGGACGAGACGGCCTCCACAGAAGGCAGGCTGTGTGCCGGCTTGGGTACCTTGAAGAGGTTGCAGTGGGAGGTGGTGCGCGAGGCCTTCGTATGCCACTCACTGGAGAAGCTGCGGAGGGAAGCACGCGGCTGAGCCTTGGGCACAAGGGTGGGTGTGGGTGTTTAGGGGGGGCGGGGAGAGTCCGCAGGACACATACACATCCCATTCCCCAACCTGCCTTTGACAGCGCTCGGATTATTACAGATCAATTACAGATTAACAGAGTTGGAAGGGACCTTACAGGTCATCTAGTCCAACCCCTTGCCCACGCAGGAGACCCTAAATCTGCCTCTGCTGTGTGCGAAACATGGGTCTCTACTTGCTATGTGCTAAATATTGGTCTCTACTTGCTGTGTGCAAAACATGGGTCTCCACTTGCTGTGTGCTAAACATGGGTCTCCACTTGCTGTGTGCGAAACATGGGTCTCCACTTGCTGTGTGCGAAACATGGGTCTCCACTTGCTGTGTGCTAAACATGGGTCTCCACTTGCTGTGTGCTAAATATGGGTCTCTACTTGCTCTGTGCGAAACATGGGTCTCTACTTGCTATGTGCTATATATTGGTCTCTACTTTCTATGTGCTAAATATTAGTCTCTACTTGCTGTGTGCTAAATATTAGTCTCTACTTGCTATGTGCTAAACATGGGTCTCTACTTGCTATGTGCTAAATATTAGTCTCTACTTGCTGTGTGCTAAATATTAGTCTCTACTTGCTGTGTGCTAAATATTAGTCTCTACTTGCTGTGTGCTAAATATTAGTCTCTACTTGCTGTGTGCTAAATATTAGTCTCTACTTGCTGTGTGCTAAATATTAGTCTCTACTTGCTGTGTGCTAAATATTAGTCTCTACTTGCTGTGTGCGAAACATGGGTCTCTATTTGCTGTGTGCTATATATTGGTCTCTACTTGCTGTGTGCTAAATATTGGTCTCTACTTGCTGTGTGCTAAATATTGGTCTGTGTATTATACTTATGGTATTGTATGGAACTCTGGGGGAACATTATTGGTTAGCTGCTGTATGTATAGAATTGTATATTCTGGTATCTGGTTTGTATATGATTGCTTGACCTGGATATGTATGTAGTCGACTGTTTATTGATTATTGTATATATTGTAAATAATATTTATACTCTTCCTTATATTAGTCTGGGTTATTGGCTGAACAACCACCACTGCCACATATACAGGGTTCCCTCGATTTTCGGAGGTTCAAACTTCGCAGAAAGTCTATACTATGGTTTTTCAAAAATATTAATTAAAAAATACTTCACGGTTTTTCCCTATACCACGTTTTTCCCCGCCCGATGACATCGTGTGTCATCGCCAAACTTTCGTCCACCTTTAATAAATATTTTTTTTAATAAACTTTAATAAATAAACATGGTGAGTAATAATCTAAATGGTTGCTAAGGGAATGGGAAATTGTAATTTAGGGGTTTAAAGTGTTAAGGGAAGGATTGTGATACTGTTCACAGCCGAAAATAGTGTATTTACTTCCGCATCTCTACTTCGCGGAAATTTGACTTTCGCGGTCGGTCTCGGAACGCATCCCCCGCGAAAATCGAGGGAACACTGTACTCTGTCTCTAGGTTAAGGACTCTAACGTTAGTTATAACCCAGGGGTGGGATGCTAACACGCCCGACGCTCAGCTCCTGCCTCTCCATGCCCACATTTGTCCCTCAGGTTCACACCTCCTGGACAGGTTGGTCACTTTCACCACCTTGCTCTCGATTGCGACGGGGTGGAGGGTGTGTTGAGCCTCCAGGCGGCCAACGCTCCTCTGGACAAAGCGCAGGATGCCGTGCAAGGCGTTTTTGCGCCGCAGCTGGAACACCACGTCAAAGTCGCCATCTTCCTCTTCCTCCAGCGGCCGGTCCTGAGTGGAGAAAAAAAAGGGATTTATTTGGCATACAGTCCGTGGAGATTCTCAGTCATTCGGGACACGGTTGTCCCAAAAGTGTTTTAAATTTTTCGGGAGGCAACTTGACTGTTTGTTTTCTTTGGGAAGACATTTCGCTTCTCATCTAAGAAGCTTCTTCAGTTCTGACTGGATGACGGTGGGGAATGGAAGGATTTATACTCCTTGCAGATAGCTGGTCATTTATATCTTTTTTAGACTTTTGGACTTTCAATCCTGGGCCTAGAAAGTTAGAACTAAGACGCCTTAAACAAGATCTAAGTATTGCCCACAAGATCATATGCTGCAACGTCCTGCCTGTCGGTGGCTACTTCAGCTTCAACCACAACAACACAAGAGCACACAACAGATTTAAACTTAATATTAACTGCTCCAAACTTGACTGTAAAAAATATTACTTCAGTAACCGAGTTGTCAAAGCGTGGAACTCATTACCGGATTCAATAGTGTCATCCCCAAACCCCCAACACTTTCCCCTTAGATTATCTACGGCTGATCTATCCAGATTCCTAAGAGGTCAGTAAGGGGCGAGTACAAGTGCACTAGAGTGCCTTCCGTCCCCTGTCCTATTGTTCTCCTATATCTCCTATACCTTTCTTCTATTCCTATATCTCTTCTTCTATTCTTTCATTGATGTGTTCTATTACTGTATCTTCTTTTCTATTCTTTCTTAGATATATTTTACTATGAGTATCTCCTCTATAACCTTCATCATGTATTTTACTATGTGTATATAGATATATACCCACTAAAACCCTCATTGTGTATTGGACAAAATAAATAAATAAAATAAATAAATAAATAAATAGAGTCATTGAGGTCATTTGGAGGTTTATCTGTGACCTCTGGGTCACCTGATTGGTCCAATTGGCAATGTTTTTCCCTAGAAATCTGTTCCTACTCCCACACCGTTCAAAGGATCTTCATCCCAAATTTTAGAGCTAAACGTCTGGAGATATGTATTTATTCATTCATTCATTCATTCATTTGCTCCATAGTCATTGTTAGTACAGGGTACATGGTTGTTAGGGATTGCCATTGTAAACTGCATATTGCACACTGTACCAAACTTGTACTTAAAGGGTTAATGTGCACTCAAAGAGTTAAATTGTACTTGAAGAGTTAATCTTCAAGGCTGTTTCGTCACTTCCTCATTGAAGCTATAAAAGCCCATTATTTTGCTCGGAGATGGGGGAGTCGTGTTTAAGCTTCATTCTTGTATAAGCTTTGTGCTTTTATCTATATTGTATTTGAGCTTCGTGCTTATTATCTATATTGTGTTTTGCTTCGTGCTAATCTTGTAATTGCTCGGTGCGTATTATTCTGTATTTGCTTCGTGCTGATTCTGGATTGTTTATATTTTGTTTATATGTAAATAATACTTATTTAACTAAGTCTGTGTTTTGGCTTTATCACACATCCATGCTTTGTTAAAATTCTCTGCTCAGTGTTGTCAAAGGTTTCATAGCTAACCGAGACAAGCCAACATTCATACATCTATCAACGCATGCAGTAAAGTTTTAAAGGCCCACCTCTGCCAGCAGGCTTGGGGCCATTGAAATTTTAATATCTCAGTTACTATGGACTAACCAAACAAAAGAACCGTGGTTGAAAAAGAAAACAATGTTTTAACGTAACAATAATTGAATATAATTCTATACTATATTATCCTGGAGGATGGGAGGCCAAGTAGAAACCGTATAGAATGGTGGTTGGGTAAGGGAAGATGGCTACAAACAAATGCAATATGTAAATATCTCAATGAAAGGGAGAATAAAGAAGCACTATTGAGGGAGGAGACAGTGTTAGAGAAAATAATAAGAGAAAAAAGTGAGGGTATAAAGGCACAAGCAACCAATATATGTAAAATGTTAGTGCAGTCAGACGGGGATATGATCCAAGGATTGACTAAATGGTGGCAAAATGAGATACAAGTAGAGGTAGAAGAGAACCGAATAAGAATGGCATTAATGTAAATAGTACTTACATGAGAAAAATACAAAGACACAGTACAGTAGTACCCCTAGATACGAGTATAATTGGTTCCAGAAGGGAGCTTGTATGTCGAGCAGCTCATATCTGGAACAAATCGCTTTAGACTTTGTTTTTCCCCTCCGAGATAACCAAAAGCAAGGATTCTTGTGCCACCTAGTGGACACTCGGCTCGTATCCCGAATTTCAGCTCGAGTCTAGAACAGAAATTTCTCTCCCCTCGTGGCTCGTATCTTGAAATACTCGCATGTGGAGCAGCTCATATCTAGAGGTACTACTGTACTAACGAGCTGTAAAACGAAAGTGTCAACAAGATAGTTGACGTCCACATTTAATGCTACATACCCAATCTTATAGTAATCTTACATGCTATATGTCATATGTATGTTTGTCCTTTTTAAAAAAATAAAACCAATATTTTTTTAAAAAAAGATAAAATTAAAAATTAAATTAAATTAAAAAGAAAAAAGAAGTTCCGGACTATTTTGCATACAGCACATCACAAACGGGCGAGCCACCTGGGACGCAGGTGAGTTTAAAGATGAACTCTCACCGCCAGCACTTCCTTGAGGCCCTGAGCTGTGTACTTCAGCAACCTCTCGGCATTGAGCCTCCGCTGCTGTTCGCCCTGGACCAGCTTCATCTGATCGTGTTCGTGGGCCACCTTTTGGTCCAGTTCTTCTTTCAGCCTGTTCAGCTGTTCTCTGCAGAAAGGAAGGAAGAAGGAAGGAAGGAAGGAAGGAAGAAGGGAGGAAGGAGGGAGGACAAAGGAAGGAAGGAAGGAAGGAAGAGGAAGGGGGCAGAAAGGGTGGAAAAAGAAAGATGGGAAGGAAGGAATAAGGGAGGAAGGAAGAAGGGAGGGAGGACAAAGGAAGGAAGGAGGGAAGGAAGGAAGGAAAAGGAAGGGGGCAGAAAGAGGGTGGAAAAAGAAAGATGGGAAGGAAGGAATAAGGGAGGAAGGAAGAAGGGAGGGAGGGAGGACAAAGGAAGGAAGGAGGGAAGGAAGGAAGGAAAAGGAAGGGGGCAGAAAGAGGGTGGAAAAAGAAAGATGGGAAGGAAGGAAGAAGGGAGGAAGGAAGAAGGGAGGGAAGGAGGACAAAGGAAGGAAGGAGGGAAGGAAGGAAGGAAAAGGAAGGGGGCAGAAAGAGTGAGGAAAAAGAAAGGTGGGAAGGAAGGAAAAGAAAGAAAGAAAAAAGGAAAAGGAAGGAAGCAAACAAAAAGGAAAAGGACACAGAAGGAAGGAAGGACAAGGAAGAAAGGAATGGAAAGAGGGAGGAAAAGAAAAAGGGAAGGAAGGAAAAAAGAAAATGGGAAAAAGGAAGGAAGGAAACAAAAAAGAAAGGAAGAGGAAAGAAAGATAAAGAGGGTTGGAGAGAGAGGAAAAAGACAAGGGAGGAAAGGGAGGAAGGAAAAGAGAAAGAAAGGGAAAGAGGGAAGGGACAAAACAGAAGAAACAGAAAAGGAATAGGAAGCAGAAGGAAGGAAAAGAAAGAAAGAGGGTCGGGAAGAGGGAGGAAAAAGACAAAGGAGGGAAGGAAAAAATGAAGGGAAAGAATGAAGGAAACAAAAAAGAGAAGGAAAAGAAGGAATAAGAAGTAAAAGAAAGGAGAAGGAAGGAAAATAGAAATAGAAAGTGAAACATAGGAAGGAGGGAAGGAAGGGATAGAGAGATGGAGGAAACAGAAAAATGGAGGGAGGGAAGAGAAAAAAGGAAAAGAAGGAAGGAAACAAAAAAGGAAGGAAGAGGAAGCGGAAGGAAGGAAAAGGGAGGCAAATGAAAGACGAAGGGAAAGAAAAAGAAAGGAAGGAAAAGAGAAGTAGAAAGTGAAACATTGGTGGGAAGGAAGGAAGAGGAAAAAGAAGAAAGGAGTGAAATAGAAGAAAAAGAAAGAGTTGTTTTCTTCTCCCCTCCGAATCTTCCCATTCCTTTCCCGCTGCCTCTTCTCTGATGGAAGGCAGAAAAAGTGTTTTCTGCAGTTACAGAAATAATCCCAATTGATGACCAGGGAGCCCTTTGGGGATGGATTCCCGCTGCTCTTGGGCCCTCTCCGGAGCTAGTGAGAAAAGGTAGGGACGGAGATTTACCGGAGGACCAAATTCTGCTCGAAGAGGCTTTCGTTGGATTTCTGCAACTTGGCCAGGAGGGGCTTGGTTTTCAGGTGTTCATCCAGCTGAGTTTGTAGCTCTTTGCATTTTTCCGTCAACATCCAGATGATCTGTGCAAGAATCGTTAAGATTTTTTTTTAAATCAATTTCGAGGGAGTTTTTCAAAGAACGGGTGGTCCCGGAACGTAACCCCCGCGATAAATGAGGAATCACTGTATAAAACTAAGTTATAAAACCATTTATTAAAAACCCTAATGACACAATAGCAACCCAACCTGCATACTAAACATTCATACTGTATGATGGAGAAAAAAATAAGGAAAATTTTATACTCCCCCCACCCTACCCCCTCTGGGCCAAGGAAAGGGAGCCACGTAGACCAGTGATTTTCAACCTTTTTTGAGCTGCGGCACATTTTTTACATATACAAAATAATGGGGCACCTTGAGCGGGGAGGAGTGGGGGGGCTAAAAAAAGTTTGGATAAAAAAAATTATATCTCTCTCTCTTCCTTTCGCTCTATTTCTCTCCCTCTTTCTCTTCCTTCCTCTCTCTCTCCATCCCTCTTTCTCTCTTCCTTCCTCTTTTTTTTGCTCTCTTTCTATCTCTCCCTCCTTCCCTGCCTCTCTTTCTCTCTCTTGCTTGCTTTCTCTTTCTCTCTCTCTCTTGCTTTCTTTCTTTTTCTCTCTCTCTCTCTCTTGCTTTCTCTTTCTTTTTCTCTCTCTTGCTTTCTTTCTTTCGCTTTCTCTCTTTCTTGCTTTCTTTCTTTCTCTTTTTTTCTCTTTCTTTCTCTATCTCTCTTGCTTTCTTTCTCTTTCTTTCTTTCTCTCTCTCTCTCTTTCTCTCTCTTGCTGAGCTTCGCGGCACACCTGACCATGTTGAAAACACTGACCTAGACCAATGGGTACACCCGCCACCCCTGGTGTGTGTGTGTGTGAGAGAGAGAGAGAGAGAGAGGCAACCTGCCTTCTGGTGGCTGAGCCTGTTGGTGACCATCTTCTTCTCATTCTCCTCCAGCATCTGGAGCTGCTTGATGGCCTCAGCGTGGCCCTCCTTCAGCCGGTCGTTCTCCTGGATCAGCTGCAGGCTCTGCTCCGTCACCTTGGTCAGCTGCAGGCTGATGGACACGTTCTCACGGATGGTGCGCTTGGTGGTCTCCGCCATCTGGTTGTTGGCCACTTTGCGGAACTCGGCGGCCACGGCGTTCACCCGGTGCAGCATGTCCTTCTTCATTCTGCAGGGAGCGCGTGCGAGAGAAAGGTGATCTGTTTGCCCAGCGATAGGCTGCCAAAATTTTCACAGCCACACTGTGGGGCTGTGGCTTATTGTGTGGGTGTGACTTGATGGTCGCGGGACCGAATAGGAGTGGCTTGCTGGCCATGTGACCAGGTGGGAGTGGCTTGACAATCATTTGACTGGGGGTTGGCTTAAAGGTCATGTGACTGGGCGGGAGTGGCTTACCGACCAAGATAAGTTTTCAAATAGGGGCTCGGACTCTTTTTCAGTCGATTAAGTCCCATTATTTGAATAGCCACCCGAAGGACCAATGATAGACAGCATTATTGGTTGAGGAGCACAGTCACATTTCAAGGTTTTGTCCTGAATCCACAAGGTTCAGTATGATAACAGATTAGGCAAGTAGCTCAATTTTCTTTCATTGCTATAAAAGTTCAGTTCTAGATCATGATTAAAACGATTAAAGCGTTCATGGGTAAAAACAGACTATTTAATTATTTCCTATTTTAAAAGTAATTAAGGATCATACTAAGGGACTAGAGAAGGAAGGACAATAAAAAGAACTATTAAGTATTCAATAAATAGTGCATAAACTTACTACCTCCCCTGCGTCCCCCTCCGTGGGGGCAGCAGCCCATTACTGAGTTTGCCCCACAGGAAACCACCCTGCACGATGGGGCTGGGTTGAGAAAGAGGGACAGGCCCAATGTCACCTAGCTGGCTTTCACAGCTACAGCAAGACTAGAACTCACAATCTCCTGGTGATTGGCTCACAGTCGCCTAGTGGGCTTTCATGGCGAAGGCTGGAATGGAACTCACTGTCCCCTGGTTATTGTCTCAGAGTCAACCAGCCTGGCTTGCACGGGTGGACTAGAACTCGCCATCTCCTGGTGATTGGCCCAAAGTCATCCAGCTGGTTTTCATGGGTAGACTAGAACACTCTGTCACCTGGTGTCTGCCCCAGAGTCAACCAGCCAGCTTTCACGGCTCTGGCAGGACTACAACTCACCATTTCCTGGTGATGGGCCCAATGTCACCCAGCTGGCTTCCATAGCTAAAGCGGAACTAGAAATCACAGTCTCCTCATGGTTGGCCCAATGTCACCCAGCTAGTTTTCATGGCTATGGCTGGACTTGAACTCACTGTCACCTGGTGATTGCTCCAAAGTCACCCAGCTTGCTTTCATGGCTAAAGCAAGACTAGAACTCACAATCTCCTGGAACCCAAAGAGGGTTATCTGGAGAGGTTACAAGGCACATAGCTCTCACGGGGAACGTTCGCGGGAGAAGTTGGTATGACTATCGTGTAGCGCAGTGTTTCCCAACCTTGGCAACTTGAAGATATCTGGACTTCAACTCCAGAATTCCCCAGCCAGCGAATGCTGGCTGGGGAATTCTGGGAGTTGAAGTCCAGATATCTTCAAGTTGCCAAGGTTGGGAAACACTGGCGTAGCGGGAAGCCAGCGGAAGAGAACAAGCAGTGCCAGTGGTCAGTAGATCATCGACTGGCGTTGTGGGGAAGGTTAGAGATGAGCGTCCTCATTCCATTTCCCTCTAAGTGCGAAGTGCGCGCTGAATGCTATGGGCGTGAACGCTGTTGCAACAGGTGCCCAAGATTCATGCACGATGGGTACCCAAGATTTTTCTCCACGATTGCTGAGTTTTGAATGCTTTTGGCTGAAGGAAAACAGGTACGACACCATTGCATTGATTGACGCTTGATCTCTGGAGTCTGGTGATAACCCCAAGTTTCATCTCCGGTCACTATACAGTTGAGAAAAGCCTCGGATTCAATCTTGAAACGGTCCAGAAATTCTTGGGCGGCACACATGTCAAAAATGTGGGAAACACTGCCCTAGACGATAGTCATACCAACTTCCTCTGCAAACATTTCCCTCGAGAGCTACGTGCCTCGTAACCTTTATTATTATTATTATTATTATTATTTATTTATTTATTTATTTATTTATTTATTTATTTATTTATTTATTTATTTATTTATTTATTTATTTATTTATTTATTTATTTATATTTGTATGCCGCCCCTCTCCGTAGACTCTTGGCGGCTCACAACAATAATAGTGCAATGTATAACAAATCTAATAATTTTAAAAGTCATTAAAAACCCCTTATTTAAAAAGAAACATACACACAAACATACCATGCATAAACTGTATAGGCCCAGGGGAAATGTCTCAGTTCCCCCATGCTTGGCGGCAGAGGTGGGTTTTAAGAAGTTTACGAAAGACAAGGAGAGTGGGGGCAGTTCTAATCTCGGGGGGGAGTTGGTTCCAGAGGGTTGGGGCCGCCACAGAGAAGGCTCTTCCCCTGGGTCCCGCCAGATGACATTGTTTAGTCGATGGGATCCGGAGAAGGCCAACTCTGTGGGACCTAACTGTTCGCTGTGATTCGTGCGGCAGAAGGCGGTCTCGGAGATATTCTGGCCCGATGCCATGAAGGGCTTTATAAGTAATGACCAACACTTCGAATTGTGACCGGAAACTGATCGGCAACCAATGCAGGCTGCGGAGTGTTGGTGTAACATGGGCAGACCTTGGCAAGGCCATGATTGCTCTCGCAGCTGCATTCTGCACGATCTGAAGTTTCCAAACACTTTTCAAAGGTAGCCCCATGTAGAGAGCGTTACAGTAGTCGAATCTCGAGGTGATGAGGGCATGAGTGACTGTGAGCAGTGAACCTGGGCAAACGCCCCTCTCGCCACAGCTGAAAGATGTTTCTCTAATGTAAGCTGTGGATCGAGGAGGACACCCAAGTTGCGGACCCTCTCTGAGGGGGTCAGTGATTTCCCCCCCCAGGGTGATGGACGGACAGATGGAATTGTCCTTGAGAGGCAAAACCCACAACCTTACTTTCCGCATAACACTCATATATTTAAAATGCCAATTTAACCGACTGCTGACCTCTCTTTATCGATCACCGCCTTCCGTTCAAGGTTATAGATGATGTCTTTGTGTTGCTCCTCTTCCTTCCTCAGCTGGCTTTCCCGCTCGGCAAATTTTGCCAAAATCTCGTCTTTCTGCAACCGAAATTCCTCCAGCGCAGCCAACTTCCCACCTGTGCAAGGAGGAAAAAGCCCCCACCCACAATTTTATCTTATGTTTATAGTGATAACCTTAAATTATTCCTCAGGGGTTTGACGAGGCACTTCATTTCACACAGAGGTTCCTTGAGTTTACAACCACAAGTGAGCCCAAAGTTTATGTTGCTAAGGTGACATGAACTTGGATCTATGGATGGACCAGTTGTTGAGCATCTCAATTTTAATCATGTGATCCCGGGGAGTCGTAAGTGTCAAAAATTGCCATAAGTCACTTTTTCAGTGCTGTTCTTTCTTTCCGCAGTCACTAAATGAGCTGTTGTCAAGGACTAACCGTATTTTTCTTCAATGCAAATTATTTACTTATTTGTTTGTTTATTAGACTTCTATGCTGCCCTTCTCGAAGAAATTATGATGATTATGATGAGTCACGATGATGCACTGGTCAGAATGCAGCACTGCAGGCTAACTCTGCCCACTGTCAACAGTTTGATCCTCACCGGGCTCAAGGATGACTCAGCCTCCCATCCTTCCGAGCTGGGTCAAATGAGGATCCAGATTGTTGGGGGCGAGAGGCTGACTCTATAAACTGCTTAGACAGGATTGTCTGTGTAGCATCTGTCTGTCTGTCTGTCAAGCTATCATCTATCATTATTTATCTATCATTTATATTACTATCATCTATAATTTATCATCTATCATCTGTCTATCACCATCATGTATTTAACCAACTATTATCTCTCCTATCTATCTATCTGTCTGTCTGTCTGTCTGTCTGTCTGTCTGTCCGTCCGTCCGTCCGTCCATCCATCCATCCATCCATCCATCTATCCATGCATCCATCTCTCATCTGTCTGTCTGTCTGTCTGTCCATCATCATCTATCTATCTATCCATCTATCCATCCATCTCTCATCTATCTATCTATCTATCTATCTATCTATCTATCCATCCATCTCTCATCTGTCTATCTATCTATCTATCTATCCATCCATCTCTCATCTATCTATCTATCTATCTATCTATCTATCTATCTATCTATCTATCTATCCGTCCATCCATCCATCCATCTATCCATGCATCCATCTCTCATCTGTCTGTCTGTCTGTCTGTCCATCATCATCTATCTATCTATCCATCTATCCATCCATCTCTCATCTATCTATCTATCTATCTATCTATCTATCTATCTATCCATCCATCTCTCATCTGTCTATCTATCTATCTATCTATCTATCTATCTATCTATCTATCTATCTATCCATCCCTCATCTATCTATCTATCTATCTATCTATCTATCTATCTATCTATCTATCTATCTATCTATCTATCTATCATCTACCCTGTTTCCCTCAATATAAGACCTCCCCTGAAAATAAGCCCAATCGGACTTTTGAATGCATGGCAATAAGGCCAAACACTTACTTTAGTGTTCAAAAAATATAAAACAGGGTCTTATTTTCGGGGAAACATGGTGTCTATCTATCTGAACTAGGCCTAGACTGGCTCTTTCAGTAGCGCCACAGGCTCCGCCATCTTGTTTTTTGCTCCTGCGCATGTGCAGCTGGGTTTTCAGCCCTGCGCATATGTGCGCACATGTATGAAGTGTAGTCACCCCCCCCACACACACACGGTATGGGAGGAACCGAACTGGCCGCAAGATAAGGCTATAATATATATGGCTATCACTATTTACTATTTAAGAATTGCACCTGACACGCGAAAGGAACCCCCCGATTTGGCTTACTCAGCAGCATATTCTCTGCGGTGAGCTGGTCCTTGGTTTCTTGGAATTCGTGCCTCAGTTGGACCAGCTGGGTCTCGAAGGCGTCCTTCTCAAAGTCTTTGGCCTGCTGGAGATTCTGCAACTGAAGGCTCAGCTCCGCGATCTCGTCCACTCGTTGGTTCAGGGTCTTCTTCAGAAAGGCCACAATCTCCTTGTTGTCCGTCAACATTTTATCATACTCGCTCCGGAAAAGTTCTTCGCTTACCTGTAACTGGTCCCATTTCTGCTGGTACCTAGTCAAGCGTCAAGGCCCCCGCCCCCCCCCGGGAATCCCAAATCAGTCAGTCTCGATTTACAGCAACATTTGAGCCCCCAGAATTTGTATTAGCGATACAGGGTCACGACCATTTTAGCTCAGGGAGACGGGGCCATTTTAACAGCCATTTTAGCTCAAGGAGACGGGGCCATTTTAACGACCATTTTAGCTCAAGGAGACGGGGCCATTTTAACGACCATTTTAACTCAGGGAGACAGGGCCATTTTAACAACCATTTTAGCTCAGGGAGACGGGGTCATTTTAACTACCATTTTAGCTCAGGGAGATGGGGCCATTTTAACAACCATTTTAGCTCAGGGAGAGAGACGGGGTCATTTTAACGGCCATTTTAGCTCGGAGACGGCGCCATTTTAGCGACCATTTTAACTCAGCGAGACGGTGCCATTTTAGCTCAGGGAGAGAGACGGAGCCATTTTAACGGCCGTTTTAGCTCAGGGAGACGGTGCCATTTTAGCGACCATTTTACCTCAGGGAGACAGGGCCATTTTAACAACATTTCTCACCAGCGTTATTAAGTGAATCACTGTGGTGCTTAAGCTTCAACATGAATGCCTTTGAATCAGAGATGGATTGCTCCTATTGCCGCTACCGATGTGCTGCGTGCGCAGCTTCAAGTTGCTTGTCTGCGTGCGCTTGCACTAGTGAGATTTTGCTTCTGCGCATGGGCAGGAAGCAAAACCTCACAAGAGGACATGCCTGCCAGAGATTTTGGCCACCTTTCACCAAAGTCTCACATGCGTGCGCGTCGTCTCGTATGATGTTGCTTCCTGAGCATGCGCAGAAGCAAAATCTCTCTGAGGAGTGCTGGCATGTGCACCGGCAATGCGCAGAGCTGCACACACATCGTACCGGTAGCAGCAGTAACTAGCAACCCCCGCCTGCCCACCAGGGAACAAATCCTCGGCCAGAAATCAGAAGCGGGAGAAGAAACCTCTCCCTCTGTCCCCGCGCATTTGCACAGGCCTCACTGAAGCCTGAGACGGTGAAAAAAAAAACGGGCAAACCGGAAGTTTGGAAAAACGAACTACCGGTTCGCCCGTTGTGCTGTTTTTTGCATTCGAGAACCTTCGGGGAAGCTTCCTGAAGCCTCCAGAGTGCCAAAAACAGTGCAACGGGCAAACCGGAAGTCCATTTTTCCAAACTTCCGGTTTGTCCATTGGGCGGTTTTTTGCACTCCCTGAAGCCTCCAGAGGGTGAAACCGCCTTCCCCAAGGCTGAAAATGAGTTGGGTAGTGCATGTATGTGCACTGGAGCTGACATAGGGCAATGCTTCTCGCACCCTCCGATATGGCTCCATGTGCCACTTGTGGCACGCGTGCCATAGGTTCATGATCACCGGGATAGGGTTTCCTGCTTGAGCAGGAGGAGGTTGGACTAGAAGACCCCAAGGTCCCTTTCCAACTAGGTTATTCTAAACCAGGGATGGCGAACCTATGGCACGAGTGTCACAGGTGGCACGTGGAGCCCTATCTGCTGGCACGCAAGCCATTGCCCTAGCTCAGCTCCAACGTGCATGTGTGTGCCGGCCAGCTGAATTTTGGCTTGCACAGAGGCTCTGGAAGGGAGATGGGGGAGGGCGTTTTTACCCTCCCCTGGTTCCAGGGAAGCCTCTGGAGCCTGGGCAGGGTGAAACATGAGCCTTCTGGGCCCACCAGAAGTTGGGAAACAGGTCATTTCTGGCCTCCAATGGGCCTCCAGGGGGGCGGGGAAACTTGTTTTCACACTTCCCAGGCATTGTATTAATGGCATGGGCACTCGCGCATGCAGGATAGCGTGAACACAGGCTCTTTTGGCACCTGAGAGGGAAAAAAGGTTTGCCATCACTGTCCTAAACTATTCATGTTTCGGGCCCCAGTTGGGATGACAAGCTATAAAATCCTGATTTTGGGGGGATTTGACTTCCGATTTACCCAGTTCTGTTTGTCGGCAGCGACCCGAAAAAAGAGCCTTCGGGAGCTAAAGCAAAGCTCAGCGCCGTTCCAGATCCCAAATCAAAACCGGAACCCAGTTGGGGTCCTGTCCCACCCACACACCCAACTCACCGGGCCAGGCGCCCCTCCAAATCTCGGATCTGGATCAGATAAAATTCGCGGCTGTGTTCTGGCACGACATTTTCATCGACCTCTGGCTCTTTGGGGGGCTCCTCTTTCTTGCGCCCCCTTTTTTTGGGCGCCATGGCTGACCTTTGGTTAAGAGTCGGCCCTTTGCAAGAGTGGAGGTGGAGGGGGGAAAAAAGGAAGTGGAACAGGGGCGCTTTAAAAGCTAGAATGCTAGCCTGGTTGCCAGGCAAAGGAATTGTACATAGCAACGGGGCTGTGGAATCTAAGAGAGCCAGGCATCCGTTCGAGAACCAGCCCTCTTGTCTCCAGCAAGGAAGGATTCCATGCCTAGCCCAGCCTTCAACTTCTACAAGGTCTGGACTACAGAGCCCCTTGTTCCCAGCCAGAGGGGCCTGAATTTGGGGGGGGGGGGGGTATTGGTGAGAAGGAAGGGAGGGAGGGTTGGAAAAAAGGGGAAGGAAGGAGTAAAGAATGAAAAAAGGAAAGGGAAAGAAGGGGGAGGGAAAGGAAGGAAAAGAGGGGAGGGGAAACAAGGAAGGAAGGAAGGGTTGGAGAAGAGGAAGGGGTGAAAAATGAATGAAAGGAAGAAAGGGAAAGGGAAAGGAAAGGAGAACAGGAAGGAAGGGAAGGGAAGAGAAGGGAAGGGAAGAAAACAAAAGGAAGGGAAAAGAAAGGAAGGAAGGGAAGTGAGTAGGAAAGGAAGAAAAAACAGGGAGGGAAGGAAGGAAGGTTTGAAGAAAAGGGAGTAAGAAATGAATAAAAGGAAGAAAGGGGAAAAGAAAGGAAAAACGGGGAAGGGGAAATGGGGAAGGAAGGAATGGTTGGAGAAAAGGAAGGAGTAAGAAATGAATAAAAGGAAGAAAGGAAAGGGAGAAAAGGGAGAAAGGAAAGGACAGGACAAGAGGGAAGGAGGGATGGATGGAAGAGGGTTGAAGAAAAGGAGGGAAGAATGGAAAAAAAGGAAGGAATGGAAAAGGGAAGAAAAAGGAGGAAAGGAGGGAAGGAAAAAGGGCATCAGAGAAAAGGGAGGCTATTCCCTTTTTTGTGTGTGCAAAAAGTCTTTATTGAATCAATAAAAATTTGGCTTCAGATTGTCCAATGGAGACCCTTGTCCTTGCACAGCAAGGGGGCATCTCTGGCAGACGGGCGAGCCCCAACCCATCTCTTGTTCAGCCCACCAGTCTCTCTCTCTCTCTCTCTCTCTCTCTCTCTCTCTCTCTCTCTCTCTCTCTCTCTCTCTCTCATGCGGAGGGTGCAATGGAGTTTCCATTCACAAATCCATCTTTTCTCTCCCACGGTGATAACGGAAGGTGAACCTGGAAGAGGGGGAAAAAAAAAGCATCGATGAGTCACCCAAATTCCATGGATCAAACCAGATACCACCACGGCTCCTCCTCATACCAAACCCTCCTGTCGGCCTTTGAAGAAAAGGCCGCTTAGAAACCTAAGAAAGAAAAAGAAAAGAAAATACGGAGTCCCTGGAAAAACTGACACTGACAGCTCCCCTCTCCTCCTTCATCTTTCCTTTTCCCTTCCCTTCCTTTTTCCTTTTTCCTTCCCTTCTTTTTTCCTTTCTCTCCTTCCCTTTCTCTCCCTTTCCTTTCATTTTCCCTTTTCATTTCTTCTTCCCTTCTTTTACTTTAATCTTTCCTTTCTTCTTCTCTTCCTTCTTCCCTCCCTCGTTCCTGCCTTCCTTCCTCATTTTCCTTTAATTTCCCTTTCCTTAAACTTTTTATTTTTTCACACTTCCCTTCCCTTTCTTTCCTCTTCCCTTCCCTTCTTTCCCTTTCCTTTTCTCTTTTTCTTCCTTCCCTCTCTCCCTTGTTCCTTTCTTTCTCATTTTCCTTTCATTTCCCCTTATTTACTTTTTTTTTTCATTCTTTCCTCATTCCTTTCCTTTCCCTTCCTCTTCTTCCTCCCCTCCCCTTCCTCACTTCCTTTTCCTTCCTTTCCCTTCTTTCCCCTCCCTTTCTCACTTCTTTCCTATCTTTCTTTCCCTTCCCTTCCTTTCCTTTCCTTTCCCTTCCTTTCATTTCCTCTTCTTCTTTCCCTTCCCTTTCTCACTTCCTTTCCTTTCTTTTCCTCTCCTTTCCCCTTTCCCTTCCTTTCCTTTCCTCTTCTTCCTTCCCTTCTTCCCTTCCTTCCTATCTTCCTTTCCTCTCCCTTCCCTTCCCCCTTTCCTCACCTGCCCGATGTCACAGTTCATCCCGAGGTGCGGTGGGGAAGGAATGGCCGACGGGGCCTCCGTGGCTGAGGCTTCGGGTGTCCTTCAACGTCTTCTGGGAGCCGCTCCAGGTGGTTTTCTTAGAATCGTCGTCCCAGATGGTGGAAAACTCCGTATCGCTCATCCATTCGGCATCCCCTTCCCCAGCATAATGGGAAGGATAAGCCACGTAGGGCCGGATGGAAAAGGCCCGCAAATCCCGGTTGCTGAAATGTCTTTTGTGATCCTCACTGCCAGAGAGAGCAGAAAGAAAGGAATTATGCAAAGGGCTCACTAAAACTATACGAAAAATTGAGCATGATTTGTTGCCAGCAAAACCTCTGAATATAAAGACCGATAGTGTAACGTGCAGAATCTTTTATTTCTGTTGCATGAATGAATATGTTCTTCATTGCAATATTATTCCATTCCATATTTTCTATTCTATTCTGCAGTCTATTCTATTCTTCATTTTATTCTGCAGTCTATTCTATTCTATATTCTATTCTATATTCTATTCTATATTCTATTCTATATTCTATTCTATATTCTATTCTATATTCTATTCTATATTCTATTATGCATTCTATTCTACATTCTATTCTATATTCTATTATGTATTCTATTCTATATTCTATTCTGCATTCTATTCTACATTTTATTCTGCAGTCTATTCTATTCTATATTCTATTCTATATTCTATTCTATATTCTATTATGCATTCTATTCTACATTCTATTCTATATTCTATTATGTATTCTATTCTATATTCTATTCTGCATTCTATTCTACATTCTATTCTATTCATCATTCTATTCTGCAGTCTATTCTATATTCTATTCTGCATTTTATTCTGCAGTCTATTCTATTCTATATTCTATTCTGCATTCTATTCTATTCTTCATTTTATTCTGCAGTCTATTCTATATTCTATTCTGCATTTTATTCTGCAGTCTATTCTATTCTATATTCTATTCTGCATTCTATTCTATTCTTCATTTTATTCTGCAGTCTATTCTGCATTCTGTTCTGTTCTATTCTTCCATTCCATTCCATTCCACCTCTACTCCTCTTATTTTCCCTTCCATATTCTATCCTATCCTGTCTTATAAAAAAAAAAATCAAAGGCAATCCAGTTTCTCCTTGTGCCGTATTTCCCCCAGCTCTTTTGCGCTAAAGGACAAGAAAATTACATGCCCAAGAAAAAAAGAAATATTTCTAAATTAAAAGCTTCCTTCCTCTGTGGCGTGCATTTGACATTACGATCTAAAACCAGTTCATTCTGCTGATCGTGTCAGCGGGCTCCGAAAATCTACAATCCCACAATACAAAAAATTGTCATTTGTCCGAATCCTCCTTCTATTCTTGTTGTTTGTATCCTTAAGATTTTTTATTAATATTGATTGTTTCCTCATTGCTTATTTGACCCCTGTGACAATTATTAAGTGTTGTATCTCATGAATCTCGACAAAGGCAAAAAGAATCCAAACCACACTTATGAACTGAATAAACAAATTCTCGCAGCCAACCCACACTCAGTAAAAGACCTTGGAATACTAATATCAAATGACCTAAGTGCTAAAGCCCACTGCAACAATATCGCCAAGAAGGCTTCCAGAGTTGTTAACCTGACCCTACGTAGCTTCTGCTCTGGCAATCTCTCACTACTGACTAGAGCCTACAAAACCTATGCCAGACCCATTCTCGAATACAGCTCATCTGTCTGGAACCCACACCACATTTCAGACATCAACACTCTCAAAAACGTTCAAAGGTACTTCACCAGAAGAGCCCTTCACTCCTCCACTCGTAACAGAATACCTTACGAAAATAGACTAACTATCCTGGATCTTGAAAGCTTAGAACTGCGACGCCTAAAACACGATTTAAGTATTGCCCACAAGATCATATGCTGCAACGTCCTTCCGGTCAATGACTACTTCAGCTTCAACAGCAACAACACAAGAGCACGCAACAGATTCAAACTTAACATCAACCGCTCCAAACTCGACTGTAAAAAATATGACTGTAACAATCGAGTTGTCGAAGCGTGGAACTCATTGCCAGACTCAGTGGTGTCAGCCCCCAGCCCCAAACATTTCTCCCTAAGACTCTCCACGATTGACCTCTCCAAGTTCTTAAGAGGCCAGTAAGGGGCGTACATAAGTGCACTGATGTTCCTATCGTCCCCTGTCCAATCTTCTTTCCTTATCTCATATCTCATACATTTTCTCTCCTTTCCTCCAACCTCTCTTCTTTCTTACTTTCTATTGTTATATATATTACTTAATGTCTATTCTCCTTCATATGTATTGTATATTGGACAAAGAATAAATAATAATAATAAATAAATAATAAAAATAATAATAATGTGTCTTTTCTTTTATGTACACTGAGAGCATCTGCACCAAAGACAAATTCCTTGTGTGTCCAATCACACTTGGCCAGTAAAAAAATTCTATTATTCTCTTCTCTTCTATTTCCCAACCAAACTAAGATCAAACTTATCCTCAAAGAGATAAGCCGACAAAAACTACGCAGAAGTTTATCACTTGGCTCTGAGGCCAACCCAGATTTTTAGCAAATCTCTCTTGCTCCATTCCACATTTCTGGGGGTTTTTTTGGGAAGGGTAGGGAGACATGATTGAGGCTGAGTAAACCCAGAACCAAACAGGAACCAGATGAAAATTGGCTAGTGTGGATGGAAGCCAAGCTTGGATTTTAAAAAAACACAAAATATAAAGCCAAGAAGGCTGGGCTCTGTTTTAGCTCTTGCTACACACACAAATTGCTTTTGCATACAGTCTGGAAGGGAAGCCAAATTGCTTGGCTGGGAGCCTTACAAGCTGGAAAGGCAAAAAGTTTTCCCTACTTAAATGTTACTCGCTCAAGCAGCGGGGAACCTCGTTTGTTGGCGAGGTCGCTTCTGGCAAATTCGGAGACACAGACCCATCAACACCCCACCCCCCCATTTCAGATTTTTGGGTTAGGGTAAGGGTATAATATGAATAATATTAGGGTATAATATAATGAGATATAAAATGTAGTGCTTTGGCTGCAACAGGAATTTATTCCTTTTTATTCTTCTTTTCGTTTCTATTCCGTTTCTTTATTTTTTTATAGCTTTGGTTTCTACAGCCATCTCGGGCTTTCTGTCTTTCTCACTAGCTTTTCTCAACAACCTGAGACCTTCCCAATGTTGTGATGGACTCCAACACCCATCGCTCTGAGCCGTATCGGGTTCCTGCTGGTTTAGTCTATATTTTAAATCCTTTTCTATTTCTATTCTGTTCCGATTTCTAGAAACATAGAAACATAGAAGACTGACAGCGGAAAAAGACCTCATGGTCCATCTAGTCTGCCCTTATTCTAGTTCTAATTCTAATTATATTCTCTGTATTTTCTATTCCATTCTGTCCATTCTATTCTGTTCTGTTCCACTCCATTCTTTCATTCCAAATTCTATTCTGTTCTATTCTGTCCCCTATTCTATTCTATTCTATTCTATTCCATTGTAACTCTATCTATTCTGTTTTGAATCCTATCCTGTCCTATTCTATTTCTATTCTATTCTAGTCTAGTCTATTTTAAATCTTTTTCTATTTCTATTCTATTCTCTGTATTTTCTATTCTATCTCCTATTCTATTCCACTTCACTTCACTCCATTACATTCTTTCATTCCAAATTCTGTTCTGTTCTGTTCTATTCTAAATCTATTTTATTCTGTTTTGAATCCTATCCTATCCTATTATTCTATTTCTATTCTAGTCTGGTCTAGTCTATCCTTTTCTATTTCTATTCTATTCTATTCCAATTTCTAGTTCTAGTTCTAATTCTAATTCTATCCTATCCTAGTCTAAAGAAACAGAGCAGAAACGCGACCAGCCAAAGAAACAGACTG